>NW_028289809.1:0-105273 GCF_059628265.1 Tinamus guttatus | reverse complement strand
CCTCACAGCATTAATAATTCCAGGTTCCATAACCTGGTGTTATTCTATAAACTTTCCATAGCATGTTCCTAGCCTTCTGCACAATGAGACAAACACACAACACTGAGGAGCCGTTTCTTGACTGTCATTTTACTGATAGTTATCCCATCTTAAGAATGGCATGAAAGAGAATAATCAAATGCCTTCATCTCGTTTTATTAAACAGTAAGTTTGATATTCAGTGTGAATATTAAAGTTTAGAATTCAGCTCCTGAAATTAGAATTTAAGGGTAAAATTTGCAAAACCAGCAAAGAGTTAAACACTCAGTCCCCACTTAGACTTTTGAGCTGTTACCAAAAATCTCTCTCATAGGGGACTTAGAAAACTGGTTTTCTTCACTGTTCCTTTCAGTCTCAAAGTATACTGGCCCCTCTGTCCATCCAAGAGCTACAAAATTTTTCCTAGGCAGTATATTCCAGTTAAAACAAATTAGTCCTGTTAACGTTTGATACCAGTGAGTCCTGTTTCAGGCCTGAACTATAACAAAAACTCATTAAAAACACAAAATTCAACCTCACCCTTCCTCCTTCGCTTCTCAAGGATAGGCCCTTTGTTTAGGCTGGGACCTTGCTGGTGCACTCCCTACATTGGAAGGAAACTGCCCTTTGTTTGTGGAACTTTTGCCTTGGAATCTCTGTCCTCCTCCAGCTCCCTTTCCTCATTCTCAATTTCTTTTCTCTAACAAAATAAGAGTGACTCCTCATTTTCTGGTACAGGTGGCATTTAAGATAAAGGCCTGGCACTTTTTGTTTTCAGCTCTGGTATGCCATGTATCAACAGTCAGTTCTAATGCCCCAGTTAGATATACAACTGCTGTTAATATTAGGGATTAAAAAATTCTGAGATGATTTTTTTCATATGAGGACTTCAAAGAAACATTAAAGAAACATACAACTGTTCAGCACATGTCATTTTTTTAAGATATTAAAAATGCATTTCAATAAGGTCATTAAGATGTTAAAGAGAAATGTTTTTTATCTCTTCAACATTCAGCATATTCTGCACATCAGGAATCCAGTTCCATCTCAAAATACCAAACAATGTCATGTAAAACTGCTTTAAAATCTGGAAAGGTCTGTAAAACACAACACTAAAGATAACCTTTGCAGAAGAATTTGGAGATTCTCTAGAAAAAGTAGAAATTTATCCATCCCTTAATTTTCCTCTTCACCCTAAAGAGCTATTAGACTTGGGGAGTATCCAAGCAAAGACTTCGTTATGCTCACAATTTGAGGGGAACACCAGCGCGCAGGGGCTGCATGCCATATCCCTGCAGGGCAAAGGAGGAACTAGCTGACAGGGATGGTCACTGAGCCCCGGAGGGGCTGGACCTCAGTCCATCAGCGCACCAAGAGGGGACATTCTAGCAAATGGTTCAGAAGTTTGCTACCCCTGGCAGAGTCTCTTGAGTCCAACACCAGAAGAAGCTACATAGCACCTCGGCAGCAGGGCTCATGCAGCAGCCTCTAAGTATGCAATTGGTGAAGTCAGAAATACTTCCTGAATGGGGACTATCTACCAATTGAATGTTTACTTCAGGAAGTTTCCCTCTCCTCCCCTTGCAGACCAAAAAAAAAAAAAAGAAAAATCACCACTGAAAACAGGAATAAAACAATGAAGACTTGTCAATACTGAAGAGATACAGGGAATAGAAAAGCAAAACCAAGAGACTCATTTAAACAAAGGACGATGTAATGATATTGCAACACACTTCAGCACTGGAGTCTTCTAAAGCCACAGAGATTCCATAGTAACAGTCCATATGCATCCAAGCAATGTTATCAATATGTTTTGGGATATAGTTCTTCCCTATCAGTTCTCCCCTCTATAAGAAAACAGAATACTTAACTTGAGAATCTCAGGATTCTGTACAGTTCATGCAGAAATAATATTCCAGAGAGTCCTACACTCTTTTTAGCCCACACTCTCTGTAACCAGAGATAGTTTAAAAGTTTTTAGGAAAAGTGCTATCTTATTTTCTTTCTGGAACACCATAGGTTTCTTTACACAACTTAACATTTTAACTTTTTTCCTTTTTGCAATGGAAGGTAACAGAGTAGGTAACTGCCAAGCTATAAAATATGGGAAAAAATGAGCAAAATACCCATGTATTAAGTTGTCTGTTTGATTTTTTTTTCAAAACTTTCCTCACTTTGACAAAGATATAAATGGAAGCATGAAAAATCCTAAATATCCTAGAGTATGTTGTCTTCAGTGAGGAAGAATAATGAGATGAGACAGAAAGAAAAATGGAAGATACATAACTCCCTAAGTTTCAAAAATGTCTCATTTTTCAGTGGGAAAGTTTTGGTCAAATCTTTCTTCTTTATAACTACCAAGAGTGTACTTTTTCTTTTCTCTTATTTTCCACCATAGCAAGCAAAAAGAAAAAATGAACACCCAACCTGGCAAAAATAATCTTCTAGTGCTTAGAAGAGAAGTCGGATTTAATATCTTCTGTAACTCAGAGTCCTCAGCTGTGTCCTTCTCCTTTCTGCAGACTGCTCTGCCAACAGAACAGCTTGATTCATAGAGGATTGTATATTAATTCTAAGTGACCGACTTCCTGGGTATATCTCACTCAGCCATGTGCAATCTATTGTGTTCTCTTTAATGAAACTCTCAGTGCTGATATTCAGAAAGTTGATACGGCCGAGCAATGAAGCCATTGATTCCCATCCAAGAAGTTAATCAACAGGACACATTTTCTTCAAATGTGATGTCTCATGAATTAATTAATGCAATTCAAGATCCTTGTTTGTTGGAAACGTGCCTTGTTATTTACAGACTAAAGCCAAACACTTTCAACCTGAACAGATGATTTGCTCTACTAACCTAGAGCACATTTAACCCAGTGCTTAGCAGCTGAAAACAAATGTTCTTCTAATAACTTCCTTTGTAGGGAACCAGGAAAAATATCACACTTTAAGCCAAGAGTATCTTAATTTCAAAAGCACAGTGCCTTCTCTCTAGCTGGACTCTGCATTCCTGAGAGAAGATAAAAGCACAGTAAAACAAGGCACATCATCTGTGAATGATAGATCTTATTTATTTTCCTGTCTTAATTTTGTGGGAAACTCATGCAGCCAAACTATTTTTTTCCTGAAATGGGCACAAGGCCAGACAAAGTCTGAGGGATTTTCACTTCTATTCTATTTTTATAGTTTTACAAGCTGTACAGATCTGTCTGGTTTACCTCACATGAGAAAAGAAGCTGTCACACGCTGGTCGACACTGCAGTGAAGTAGAATTTAGCTGCTAATGCGTGTTGCAGAATTTACACAGTAACACTGTTAAAATGAACTTCTAAATCTGCCCTCATTTCTTTGGGAATTTTTTGTAACATGTATAGATAAGCGTCTTTTAATCGTCTATAAAATGTCTTGGTTTGACAGGAGGTCTAACAGTTCCATAATAAAGTGGTGATGTTCTTTGGCATTCTGTGTGCTGTCACATTAGCAAAATCTGCACTGACAAGTTACATATCAACAGACGGGTGCAATAAAAAAAGGCATTAAGCTAATCAGAACACTATAAA
Source organism: Tinamus guttatus (assembly GCF_059628265.1). NCBI lineage: Eukaryota > Metazoa > Chordata > Aves > Tinamiformes > Tinamidae > Tinamus > Tinamus guttatus. The sequence continues at coordinate 101,695 of NW_028289809.1, read as the reverse complement.
CACATTAAGATAATCGATGGCTAATTATATAATAATTAGCTAGACAATCTTCTGTGGCTTTTTTTTCCTTCATGATTCTACTAGTCAGTATCTGTTGTATCTTGTCTCAAGTTAGACCATATGTTTTCCAGTGCACTGTTTCTACATGTGTATGACGTGTAGAATACACCAGTACTGCTTGAAATCTTCAAATACTACTTCACTATTAATACTATAAAAATAACAAGTGATTAAAAATATGTATTTGTATAGTTGAGTCTGCTGCATACAAGTTGAGACCTTTGTAAACACTTAAAGAAGCTTATTCAGAATAATTGCTATATTTCAGGCATTAAAATTAAGTATAGTCCTCTGTCATCATCCCCCCCACAAACACAAATTGTTAAGTTATAAAGTTGTGGGGATAAACAACTAGCTGAAGCTTAAATAGCTTTCTGGCTTTTAAATGAAACTAGTAAAATGGAACATGCTTCTTGATGTGCAGATGGGAAAAAAAAAACCTTTGGCCTACAGCAGTTGAGTAGTTTCCATCTCTAATCATATTTTGGTCTCTATTTTAAAGGCACTTTACAGGAACAAATCTAAAGCTCTACATTATCACCAGATAACAGCTCAGAAAAAATATATATTGGATCAACTGGACCTGATGATCTGAGATTTGAGCTGAACTTGACTGCCAAGTTTCAGCTTGTCGAGAATTCAGAGGGCAAAGTAACCTCAGGGGAAGAGAAACTACAACAGCAACTAACCCTTAAAATGAAAGCTGTACCCATGGTACTCAGTCCTAAGCCCTGAAGTTCACATGGTGATAAGAATATCTAATCACCTAATTCAAGAGTTTAGTCACATATTTCTCCCCTTTTACTTCTCATCAATTAAATTGTGAATTGATGGGCCTATCTTTGTTTCAGTTATGTGGTTGAAGGAGTAGCATAATCTATCACTTTAATGATAGGAGCAGAATTTGTGAAATGCTCAATTATTTGAGAGATTTGGTAAGACTATGGCTACAAATGACTGCATTCAAATACAGATGTACATGCAGATATACATAGCAGTATTTTTCAGTGGTTGGGAATCACACACCATAGACTTAGAGCTGCATGATTAAATAAGCGTATTCAGACTCGATGATCAAAAGAAAAGCATTGCTATTAATCTATAGGCAGTCATTTGCTTGTCATTTTTTCCAAATATACTCCAGTACTGAACAGTTTATAAATGAGTTCTGCAGGGTAATTTTTGCCGAAAGCTGAAAATTCCAACTCTTGCAAATGTTTATTTAACAAATATCAAATCTGTAGCAGAATACATACCACACATTACATTGTATATTTTTGTTTATTCTTTCAAACTATAAGAAGTCCTACAGACCTCATCCTATTACACTGTATTATAGTTTTATAGTTATAGTCAAGGCAATTGAATGTCACTTGAGTAGTTTTTTATTCTTTACTCTTTTACTGAGATGATATACAATACTCGCCAAAGTTGCATTTTTCCAGGGAGCTACTATACATTTCTTAACTTCTAGGAACTAAGATTTAGAACACACTAGGTCTGATTGGCAGTAGACCACAGTTGACTTGTTTAAGGACTTTCATCAGCTAAACATTCTGAAAAATAACCTGCTAAGTACCACAAACCTGTCAAGTGTGAATGAATTTTATTTTTTCTTTTGCTTCACTCCATCCCCAGTAGGAAAGCAGGAAAATTAACCCCTAACTTCAACCCGCTAACTTTCTGTATGCATTATGTTTAAGTGTTGGACAGTGAGAAATGCATAAGGCTGCACCTAGTACCTGGTAAAAATATTAACTGGCTAGTCATTTTATGATAATCATCCAGTCAATATGCTCTAAAAGATACTGATCCAATACAAAAATATTCTAAATACTTATTTTCAATGAAAGGTATTTTTAAAGTGCTAAAATACTAAAATACTGTTCTTCAGTTTGAAGAAACTGAAAAATTGAAGAAAACTAAAGAGTACAGAGAATTACACCATTTTTGTTTTCCAAATTGCAATCTCTTGCTATCACACAATGGAAAATCATAATCAAAACAAGAGCAGCTCTGGGTTTAAATATGCATGGAACTTAATTATTGACACTTTTTTGAGAGTATAGAAACATAGTTTTTTAAAGCTTGTACAACCTTTTGGACAGACTGCTTTTACTGCTTACATATGTGCATCTTAAAACTACAATAAAAATGTCATATTGGTACTCTGCAGTAAGAGGCCTTTGTGAATACAAATTTTGATTGACATACTTTTCTCTTTGCAAATGTATTTCAATTCCTTCTCAATCTATGCAAATTAACTTAATGTCTATTCAGACTGTATTCCTTTATCTTTCTTTGAAGAGGGAATGCTTAGGGAATCATCAGCTTTTCAAAGAGTTTGATTTGTAGAGAATAATTATTTAGATCTGTGAAAATTGATGCTGTCATGGGCCTGGTATGGGGCAGGGACAAGAGATTTTTTCATCAATTTGATTGAACAGATTAATGGACTGTGAAGCTACAACTTGACCTGCTAAAATGGAAATTATAACATCAGACTTGTTGTGTTACTATTAAAGAGCATATTTTAAAGTGTATTGCAATAACTTAATTGAAAAACATTCCCACCCTCTCTTCCAGATCTAGGAAAAGGCCTTAAAAAGCAGTTGCTCACAGTAGTATGCAAGTTGCTCTCCATAGGGGAACTCACCAACCTTTCTCCAGTGCAATAACTGCTCTATCAATCACCACTGTGGCAGTAAAACCAGCATGTATGAACACTGCTCTTGAACAAATGTGTGTGTTTTTTGCTTAATTATAGTATCTGGAAAATCTAGTCAGATGTCTTAGGTAAACAAGCCCTTTCTCTCAGTGTTTTTGTTCCTCTCCCCTGCTAAGAAAAACAAAAATTAGTCGAGCAATTATTTGTTCATTTTGTTCATTTCAGAGCAACTAATGCATCCCTCAAAGGCATCCTCTGTATTCCCCTGCCCTTCATTCACCTGAATTTTCTGTCCAGAAAGCAACTTTTCCTACTTGATCTTAGCAGGAGCCCAAAAGACACTCAGATACCAAAGAGACGGGAGAGCTCAGAAGGCAGGAAGACATCCATCTCGTGTGTAGCCACAGGAAGGTGGCAAGTCATCCCCAAAGAATGCACCAGATGATGCTACAAAATGCCCTTTCCCTCAAGTAGAAGTCTATTTCTTTGAAATAACTAAATTTAAACAGTGTAGTTTGGTAGTTGAGTGCCTTGATATATTCCTTAGAGCAAGTGGAAGAGTACAAAGTTCTGGTTCTCAAACCTGTTTCCAATTAGATGACTTTTTACCTTTGTATTTTCAGCACTTTATCTACCAACATAATACCCAGATATAAATATTATTATCATGAACTCTTTTGGATTCTTCCTAGCTGGTGAAGTTGTAGTCAGAACATATGAACTATTCTCTTATTCTGCTTTATATAGCATATGACAAGCTGCTGAAGGAGTCTTCCAAACCCCTTTCTGTGCAGTGCTATTGATATTTTCAGAGAATTTCAGAAGTACAGTAACTTGATTATTCAAGGTCTATTCGGTGCCTGCATTGAGCCTAACGTACAGAATAAAACCAAACAATCTCTCCTTTGCCTGCCTTGCCCCTTGGTGCCTAGCACTTGCAGTTTAAGAGAAGGCTGGTATGCAGCTAAGAAGGAAGTAAGGAATTTGTGATTTATAATTCTTATTGATACATTTCCCCTTCCTTTGTCCATCTGAAATGGGAAAGATCTGGACACCAGCTCAGATGCCTACAAGACAGCTAGTTTTTCCTTAGATTCCTGACTCATTTCCTATCTTCCTGTAAGTAATTTTAACAAGAATTTGTCATCAACTATTCTCACTGCTAACAAATTCCCACTCTGTTTACCTTATGATATACTGCAATGTGCTACAGTACCAGAGTAAAGAGAATTAATATTTAGTAAATCTTTCTGAACTAAAAGTGTTCTAGTCCATATGCTATTCTGAAACTGAACATACATCCTGGAAAAAAATATGGATTTAGCCTTTCAGCATTACATAAGGACAGACTTTATCTCTCTGCTTACTTGGCTCACTGTCAACACTGTCAGAAAGGAAATGATAGAAAAATAAAATAAGGGAAATAAGGGCCTGCACTGCAAGGTTTAACTAAGATCATGGATGCATTTGAAAAAAAAAGTATTACATTACTCGCCATACGAAACAAGATATACCATTTTGCATATATATACACACATTCTTTTTAAGCATAGGTATCTCTATTAATGATATTCAATATACAGATTCCAGGTGTGTTGTTGTATATATGTTGTTATACACCGTTTCTAATTAAGAATGCAGAAGTATTGACAACTCTCTGCAGAGGAATGAGCATGCTGGCAATATTTCTTTTTTGATATGCATCTGGCAACTATCACCATTATGTATTTCAGAAAACTAACATGAAAGACAGCTTTCAGAAATGTAAGTAAATAAAATGCAAAACTACCTGGCTACACTTTTTTATATTTAAGTCCTCCATGTTACACTTAGAAAAGCTACCCCGAAGATGCTAGTGTCTTTTCCAGTACCATACCACATGTTGTTTGCAGCCTTGACTTCTGCTCCTCTGTATCAAAACTCTTGTTAGTTTGCTGCATCAACACCAACCAAAACAAGCAGTAAGTCACTCAAGAGGCACTCAAGAGCTGGAGAAAGTAACTCCAGTTAATATACACCAGAGTAACGAAGAATCTGCTTTAATTTACACTGGGAATTGAATTGATCTATTCTAATCTTCTATAGCATACCTCTAGCATTCCCTGGAAAATATGAATATAGCACTGGACTAGCACTTTTTATCCTTGGCTATGGTTTAACTAGATGTATGGAACTGGCTTTTACTGTAGAAACCTAATTTAAAATACATGACAGATTTTCCCATAGCCCAGACACTCTTTAAAAAACAGTATTGAAAAGTATCAGCAAAAAATAGCCAAATCAGTCTAACAGTTAAAAAAGACAGGTTCCTTTTTATTATTTTTATTATTTTACACCACATCCCTTGCTCATCTTATTTTGGAAACTGAATTTGTGAATATTTGATATCAAAATCAAACAGGGTAAATCTGATTAATTCAGAGGATAAGGCCACTTAAATAAAGCACAAGTACAAACTGTCTGCAATGTCACTAGTTTTTGAAAATGCATCTCTAAAACCTGACAAAGTTTGCAGGTGTACCTAATTTAAATTGCCTCTCTAGCTCAAATCAGTTTATCAGCATGAAGCTGTACTGTGCCAGGGAAGAGGTGCAGATTCAAATATAGCAGCACAGTCCAATTTTCTTATTAAATGGTGCAGAATAATAATAAGATGTTACTCCCTATTTAAACTATTGTGATAATGAAGATCAGAGGTTGGCCCACAGAGAAGATGATAGAAATATATCTGTAGAAGACAGATGCTGCTTTTTCACATGACTCACCTGAATTAGAATAATCCTACACTATTTCTGCCTTAAACATGATTTAATTTCACCGATATGCAACAGCTGTCAGCTTAAAAAAAAAAAAAAAAAAAGGCACAGGCTCAGCACAGCTACAAGCGCAACAAACAATGACCTTGGCTTATATTTAGTAGCCATGGTAGCAAGTGAAAGGATTCTTCCCACAATGAGTCCAGAGGAGGGTTTTAATCGTTTCCCATGGCTCGGTATCTCACCAGCATAGCAAGGCTGAGAAAAATTTCTGCAGTAAAGGCGCCTGTTCTGAGACACAAGCTAATCTGTGATGACACCATAGGAATTTCTCCTCAGTCCTCTCTAGGGAACATGCCTGCTTTAGCAGTTCTGTTTACAGCTACTTTTAGTATCAAAAAATTCCACCACTATTTTACCCTTTTGCATGTGCGGAGAAATAATTCATCCCTCCAACAAACAAAAAAGCAAAAGGAGTCCTTTCTGGATCTTCCCTCCAACACATAAAATTAGTAGATCACTTTTCTAATTCAATCAGACGGTGCATTTTTTCCTCCTATCTATAGGCAATGCCGAAAGTACTCAAGAAATAAAGTACAGCATAAGGTGGTATATCAGTTTAATTGCCATGTTTACAGAAGGCAAAGGACAAACTTGAAGAAAGGAAAAAAACAGCCACCTAAGGGTTACACAAAACTTACTTAATGTGCATGATGCATAGGAGTCCAAAAGACCAAGGAACTGATAAATGATAAATAAATGATACTATGATGTGTATATTTTGCTTGAAATCCCTAGTTCCTGTCCAAACCTCCTTGAACACGACATCAGAGATCTCCCTTTATCAGAGTTTTCCATGAAAGCTTAAGTAACTTCCTTTGCATCTTTGTTGTGGGTTTACAGCCTGTACTTTTCTCTAAGTACGCACAGGAAGCGCTCAAGGCTCAGAGCATAACCTACCTGACTCGCTTATTTGGGCCAGCCCTTAGGGCTCTCTCCTTCCACTGGATCCAGACACTCAGCTGAAATCAGTCCCTGCAACAGACTGATTTTTCTGCTTACAGTTTGTTTGTCACAAAGTCCTCCTTGTAGCTCATTTTAAACTACTCAGGTAACCTTCTTGGCAGAATGAGCTGCAAGGGCCGCAATAAGTCCTAACTTTAATTGGATTGAATTCCAACAGAGCTTCTCAGACTGGAGCGCTCTGGTTTAACAAGGATGGGAAGCTGCCAGCAAGAAGCAAGGAAGCAAGTTCTGGCTGCATCCTACCTGCCTAAAGAGCTAACCCATTACATAACACATTCAGATGCTGCTTTGCATGGTACATTTCCATACCCCCCAAATGTGCGAGAATAAATATGCTAAAGATATTCAGCTTGATGCATTGTGAAGAGAAGCTATTATGGGGCTGACAACTTCTGTCTGTCTACACAAGCACATAGCAATCTGCTTAAGAAGATCACTGCAGTGTAGCAGAAGAGGGAGAGAAGTGTGAGCTTCACAGCACCTCTAGATATTTACAAGGAATGTATTTTCATTTGCATAAAAGCAGTTTGTGTTATTCCTGACTTTCACTGGAAGTTTAAGTCAGCCAGAGTTAGGCTTTTGTAGTCAGTCATCTCCGGGTCATGACAAAGTCCCACTGATTCAGATTCCTACATCCCTGGTTACAGAAAGATTGTTTATTATTCTTCTCTTCTTAATACTGCACAGCTATGCACACAAAGCAATGTAGGAGTCCAGAAGTATACTAGGGGAAATTTCTTCCTCACCAAGACCATAATGCCTGTATTTCAACATTTCATTATTAAAAAAAAAAAAAAAAAGGTCAATCTGGAAATGGGATAATGCCTGTGCTGAATCTTATGAGCAAACAAAGGATAGGTTTATGATAAAATTCACTGACATTCGCACTCCTTATACTTCAGAGCATACTTTGAAGCACATTTACTTGCAATACAGATGTCTTTCCCAGCTGTTTTTTCTGCATCCTATATAGTATTGTGGGAACATCCCATGTCTGATATCAGCCAAACAAGACCTTTGCAGGAGTGTCAGTGTCCTTAACGCACACTGCTGAAACAGGGGGATATATTTTATAAGTAGGGGAGTCTGAGGAAAATTCTGAACTTTAGACTACTCCTAACAGCAGCTCGTTCCTTACAGAGCCATGGAAGACAAGTGGGGGGACATCATTAGATGACATGAGCCAGGCAAGTTCCCAGCTCCCTTGCCAGTTTCTGGGTCTCCAGAGCCTTATCCACCCTGTCGAGGTAGTGAACTCCACTTGTCACACTCAGCCAAAGCTGAGTTCAGGGCCAGGAATTTCCCTGGGATATGAAGATGGCCTCTGCCAGAAGAGAAGAGCAAATTTTACCCCATCACTGCTGTGGATTCCCTTCTATCTGGGGAGGATTTTCATATTTAGCATATTCTCAGTCTCAGTGTGCTGCAATCACCATGGCAGATGCAGTTACACTTGTGGGGAAAAAAAAAGACTGAAAGACTGACAAGCAGTGTCAGTGCTGTCTTCAAAACCTGCACAGCAGCACAAAAATTGAGAATAGTGAAAAATATACAAGAAAAGGTGCCAACAATGGATGCTTAAAAATAAGAAAAGGGAACATTATTGTCATTTAGTAATATTTCCCTGGAAAATTCACAGCCTCAGCAGTATACTTCACAGCCTTGCTGGAATGTCTTCCGTGAAAATTGTACAATCACTTTGACTCCACAAAAAATTTTAACATTTCAAGCTTCCTGTGGCAAGATTTCCTATAGCCTACTGCCCTTTTTGCTTTAGCCAAAACTTCAGATGGTAGTTTCATTAGATCTCTCCCAATTCCTGTATTTGAAGAGGCAATGAAAAATCATTTACTTTTTCCCATGACACTAATGATTTTATTAACTTCCGTCTGATTTTCAGTCTTCTCTAAAGCGAGTATTTTTAGTGTTCTTATTCCTTCTTCCAAACCCTCCCTTCCCTTTGATCATCTGTTTTACCATTCTGGGAGCCTTCTCCAGTGCTTCTAAACCTTTTGCAATATGGGCAGCCCTATATGTTCTATATGTAGAACTCAAGAAGTGGCAGCTGCTGGCTTTGAATGGTGCCACCATAATGTTTTGTGTAGAAGGGCTCAGGGGAGAGGTAAATGATCCCGAATGTGTATTTTTAAACTCAGGGCTATGAGGCTTGATTCCAGGCATCTAAATGTTAATTAGCAAGCAAGCAATGCCACTTGTAAGTTTTCTCCTTTAAAGCTGGCTTTATGGACCGTCTTGCAGAACACAGATAGGCAGGACTACGTACTGCCGTGGAAGACGACTGCTGTGAGAGCTAAATGAAAGGCCAAAGGATTTGGCTCCATTCCTTATTGGGAAATGTACAGCAAGTATGTAATCACTGTTGTCAGCACTTACGGCTGGGTGGTCTCTTGAGAGTGGAGTGCATGGAAATTCTCATGTTCTGGGAAAAGCAGGAGGCAAAGAGGAACCTATTGCCTTGTAAGAGATATAGCCAAGAGGGGAGTATCTTTACTGACACTGATGGAGCCGTGTGACACTGAAATGACCATAACTTCAACAAGTGCAGCAGGGGGTGAGCCTTAGGAGGACCATTCACCCCAAGTACTGCTAATACTGCCTTAATAGCTGTAAGTTTAAAATATAAAGTGCAGCAAAACCATATTTTCTTAGACTTCTCATAGAGAGAAGTTCAAGGAGAAACAAGATGTCCTGGGAGTACAAAGCTTATTGCAGACTCGTCAAAAGGACATGTCAGAATGAACTTGTCACTGCTAGGAGCTATACATTTAAATAACATTCTACCCAAAAAACAATGTATTAAACAAAAATCTCAGTCCAAGTTTTTACCCTTGCAAAACAGTTTTACAAAACTTACATAGCATTCTAATTGCTCTGTTTACCCACTATATATTGCTATGCTGTTTTGATTTGAAGAAAAGTTAGTGTACACATTAGAACTTATCTTCATAGCAATGCTCAAGTACTCAAGTGTTACATGATCTCTGAGACATGCACTTTATTTTCTACATTATCTGCCAGAAGTAGCAACTTTTTTTTACTTTCCTCACTGTATAGTCTGAGATGGCCCATTTAATAAAAACTACATTTGGCAAGCAAGTACAATAAAAGAATCAGTTAAAAAAATAGTTTTATTCTACAAATAGGACTTATTACTGCTTTTTGGCTGTCCTTAATAGCCTGTAATAATAAGGTTCTGATATTTAAAAGTATTAGGATATCTAAAGATCGAGATACCTAAGCATAACTTGCAAAAGCCTCTGCACAGTTAATTTGTCACAAGTTCACATTCAGCCACTTTTGGAAGTCCCACTGAGGCTTCTATCTGTATCTTCAGTTACTTCAGTGGGTTAAAAATAAAACCACAAAAATGCTAAAGTGATAACTGTCCGGAAGGAAAAGTAACAATAATACTGACTAAAGTGCAGCTTTAAGCTATTGCAATGCAGCAGGAGATGCCCACTTTTGTACATAACAGTGAGTTGACTACAGTTAAATGAAATTGTTGCAATCACATTCATCCAGAAGAGCATCTAAACCTCCAAAATAGGCTGGAAATTGGCTGGGAGAAAGGCTGTATTCAAGGTCGTCATCTCATCAGCTCTCAGAAAAGCCCCTGCAATTCATGTGAAGGCTTTCCTGTACTTCATATATATAAGTGCAATTATCTTAAAGGTCCCAGTATTTCCATCTTTCATTCCCAGCATGCCTTTGGGAATGACAGGCTATCTTTTGTTTCTCAGTGCTCAAGCCTGGAGGACAAATATGCTCTTCTTAAGAAAAAAACCCACAAGACTATACAAGACTCCTGTATAAAAGGAGCAAAAATAAAGAAGATAAAATAATAAAAAAGTTATAGAGATAACAAAAAGTAAAGATGTTCCTTGGCTTTTAGTATAAACCTCAATTTCTGCATGTTTTAGGTCAAGATGAAATTTTCCTCTTTTGAGAGGAAATCTTTCCTGTTACTTTTATCTAAGATGGCTATTCCAATCTCCTCCTGTCCTATCTCCAAAGGAAGCCTAAGGATTTAAAATTCATCCTCTTCTCTGAAGAAGGTTAAGCCATTAAAAAAAAAAAAAAAACCTTTCATCATGCTATTCCAGGCTAGATCATCATCTTTCAAGACTTTGCTGCCTCATTTCCTCCCAGTAAGCACCGGTATGCCACAGGATGTTACTGAAAACAAACATTATTTCCATGTTTGTAGCTCCTTTCTCCCTACAAGGCGTGCTGTATTATACTCCAGGCAGTAAAACCTGGAAGACAGTAGAGGAGCTCATGAGGAAAAGCCCTTAGTCTACGGATAGGCAGGGCTGCTCCACCATGTGCCTGAGGCCAGACCCAAGGGCCTCAGCTCAGCAGGAGAGCTACAGCCCCACCACACCTGAGCAAGGTGGCCACAGCAGGGCTGGTGACATCCGAAGATCCATCTGAAGCCCAGCGGCCACCAGAGAGCTACACAAACATTAGCTCTTGCACCTTCCACAAATGGGAACCTATGACCGTCAAAACAAAAGAGAAAACCTTCACATCTGCTTCTATTGTCCCATTCCTTTGAATGCAAACAAATAAATATGAATATGTAAGCTGGTAAAATAATCCATACCATTACTGGTGAACAGAAATCCACCAATCTGATTGCCATGTTTTATATACAAATAGTTCATTTACACGCATCATGCAGAAGAACAAAGAAGTTACTGGGTCTGTTATTCCTTCCTGTGTTGCTTTTGTTCCATTTTCTCAGAAGCGAGGTTTACTCATGGTATTTTCCTTTAGAAGGAACCAAAACATAGCAAAGTACAAGGTTATCTGCACCCTTGTATAAACATCTCCTTCCGATGACATATTCTTTACAAATGAGTAATTTATTTATTCAGGGCTTAGAAAAACCTTAATCATTTACTTTCTCCATAGTCCTCACACATATTTGACAAGCTGTTATACTACTTTAATATTAATGAGAATACTCATCTTTCAACTCAGACAACAGCTTCTTTAAATTTCTAGAAGACATAGGCCTTCCTATTTTTTTTTTCATTTCTTTATGCACCTTGGCTGTCCTTTCCCATGTATCTCCTCAGCATACTGTTTACCTGTTTACATTTTTGGGGAAATGGTGCTTTTTATTATTTTAGAAATATTTGTCATGAGTGCTCTAACTTATCTCCTAGGTCACCAATAAAACAATGTCACTCTCACTCACTTGTAAACAATGTGGAATGAAATCAATGTGAAAGACTTTCCACTTAGAAGCCAAATACTGAGAAAAGCATTTTTCCCCCTCAAATACATCTGTAGCTACCCTGGTCTACTTAAGATCCTTTGCCAAAGTCTTTTGTGTTTGTGCAATGTTTTCATTTGAGATTTTATTTCGTCAAGACTTGAAACTAGTCATTAGCATGTCTACACATACACAATCATCTTATCTCACAGTAAACATTTCTGAAGAAAAGAGAGATAAAAAGGGAACTAGGTAATTAGGACTAGAGTGAAATCAGGATGATTCTTCATCCTAAATAGAGGAATAAATATACCATATATTCACCTATTTAAGCCTGTGAAATAAAATAGTGGTAGGCTGGCAAAAGTTCAGCTTAGCTTCTGAAGTTATTTCCTTGTGAATACTTTTTCTTGAGATTTTCTAAACATCATTCTGGGCTAGAACTTGTGTTTTCCTTATCATTGTAGGAAGTGTACATACGGAAGAATTTTCTTGTTTTTATTTTTAAACAACAGACATTAACCAAACTTCTGTAGCTTATCCTGCTAAAAATTGTCTTGAATAAAACAAATGTTACTACTCTCTATTTCTGAAGCAATTATATTCACAAAGTCAGACAATTTCTTTCTAAATCAGAGCAAGAGCTTTCCCTGAAAAAAATATATTCTAGCATTTCTTTAGGTGGGATGTTTCTTTCATGCCACTCCTCTAAGGGGAATTCAATGTTTTTAGCTCTAAATTCCTTGCAGAACAAGATCCTCGCACATATTATTCTGTTTACATGAGATGCTATTAAATAAGCAAAGCAATATAATATTGCTTTGGGTACTTTGAACAGGTGAGGTTCTTCTGGATTTGATTAATTAACTGTGCAAGGAAAAATGTCTTTTACATATAGCTGAAGAATTTAGTATGCAAGTAGATGATGTAACCAGCTTAGACTCTGTTTTGCATCAGAAAACACTTACAATAATGGGTACGCATGCAAAAAAGCACTCGATTCAAAGCTCATTGAAGTCAAAGGGTTTAACCCTGTTGCTAAAGCTCTTTATCAGGACCTAGATGTCCAGAACTAGCAATAATTCAGTAGTTTTTAAAAAATCAGAATATTTTTGCTCTGTAGGATCTTTATACGTATGTTGTCCAAAAAGCCCACAGAGGATGGCCTGAATAATTCCTCCACTCTCTCATTGGATTGTTTCTGACGGGTAACACGGAAGAGAAGGCTTTCAGAGCATATCAGTACTGGGCTCTTTCCTCAACTTTGCAACTGCCTGCCTCTCTGCATAAACTTCAGCAAGTCATGGTATTTTGCAGCTGCCAAATAAGAATTTTAATGTGCCTACATTTGTAAAGTTAAAAAAAAAATGTTTGCTGTACATGTAGCCTACTTTGGGTCACAATTCAAGATTCGAAATGAAATCAACACAAGATCGAAGAAATAAGGATCCAGTGTTTCACTGGTACATGTGCATAAAAATGTATGACAACGGCTTTGAAGAAACTCCCACTTTATTACACCAAAAGGATCTGCAGTCCTGCTGACCTTTTATCTTTCTGTGAACTTCTTAAATATTTGCAAGACTATAGGATGTTTACTCAGTGAATAAACTAAGCTACCCACTGCTTTATTTAAGATTAAAATTCTCATTAATTATTGCAGTTTACAAAACCTCTTTTATATCATAAATTTTAAAAGCAAATTATTACTTTGAAATTAGAAATAAAGCTCTCATTAGAAATATCTAAAAAAGCTTTTGAGTATTTTAAATATTAAAAATATTTTCCTCCTTCTAACAGAAAGATAGATTTAACAAAGAAGCTTTTGTTAAAGCAGATTTATCAACTGGAAAATTGGTTAAATACTTTTTTTCTACTAAACCCAAGTCTTTTCTTAAACAGTATGATCACCTTGGAAGTCAGAAGGAGCCAGTAAGTGTTAGGGATATACCAACTTATGGGCATATGGCAAAATTAATCTGTCTCTTAAATGGGACCCATTCAGTGATTTCATTTCTTTTAAGGTATTATTACACTTAAGTTCCAGTTCTAGTGAGAGAGCACTGCTCTCTGTGCAGATACAAGCTACCATTAATAAAGAGCATGATTTCATATTTTAATGTTTTATTCTCTGCTCCTTAGCAATAGATCATATAGGAACCAGAAGTCCTTCCAAAGCATATAAGCAAAGATCTTGCTTTGCAATGAATAACATACATTCCCTTTCTGCTCCCTTGACTGCTGAGGGGTTGCGGTCAGATCCATGCTTTTGCTCAGTTTCTGAGATTTAATCCTCTAGGAGGAAGGAAAGCGCTTAGGCCGCAATTCTGACTGACTCACAGCATTCATAAGGTCATTGGTCAGCACAGAGGAATTCTGAACAGGGATCAGACACAATGTGCTCCTGGATTCATTAAATTTCACTTTCCCATTTAAAAATCTTCTTTCTCCATCAATTACGCTTATCATCCTCTCTGCAAAAGACGTATATTAGGTGGTATTTTCATTTCCTTTTTTAGTTAACTACAGACCTGAGAGAAAGTAGATAATGTGTCTTCCCATGGAGTGGTAACGGTACCATACTTAAAGAATTTCTCCACTTGACTGGAATTATTCCACCACGGTCTGTCTAGATTGTCTCTTTTACTGTCACAAACATTTAGCAAGTGTTGATGAAATGCATCCTGACAAAAATAAGGGGCAACAAAACAAACTGAGAGAAAATCTAAAGAATCTTCCAGGATGCATTAGTAATTATTAGCAATAAATCTGCAGTTAAGTTTAATAAGTAGAAAGAATGAAGAGAAACCAACAGACCCTGACATTTCTACCTTCACATGTAGGTATATTGTAACTTTGAACTCTAGCATTTTTGTTTATTTTTCAGCCCTTTTGGAAATGAGTGTGCTGTCGCATTCTTTCTTGTTTAACCGATACTGTGCCTCCCTCCTCCAAGGTTATTGATGCCTTGTTAATTATATGATTAAACTTATCATTAAGACTCCATTTTCTGATTTTGCTTTGAAGTGCTTTTTTTGTTTGTGTGTTTTATTCCTACTTCTACATGATATAACTAAGCAGGAAAAAAAATCTATTTACTGCTGGGAAATATTCTATTGTACCTTTCCATTCTGAGAACTTCATGGACTTTGCTGCTTTCACGTCACATTGCGAATGCAGTGGTTTCAATTAAGCAAGTTCCAGTCCTCAGAAGCTCCCATGGAATTTATTTTGACATTATGGCCACTTGCTACTTTTGATAAATACTTTTCAGAGATTTTAGCAACCAGAATAGCCCAGGATTTAAGCCCTGCTACCAGCTGCTGCATCTTCATTTCACTTTGCTCTAAA
The DNA here is from genome assembly GCF_059628265.1 of Tinamus guttatus. Taxonomy (NCBI): domain Eukaryota; kingdom Metazoa; phylum Chordata; class Aves; order Tinamiformes; family Tinamidae; genus Tinamus; species Tinamus guttatus. Next base: position 86,589 of record NW_028289809.1, on the reverse strand, counting down.
GTTTGTTCCAGTTGCTTTATCTTCTCATGCTGCAGTGAAACTTGAGTAGGCATCTCCAGAATCAAACAAAGGCTACTGTCTCTCTCCCCCACTGGCCTGAGATCTCAATAAAGCTCTTCTGTCATGCATTCCTTTAAAATAAACATTAAAGGCCCATTCAATTTTAATTTGACTTGGCATAAGGGAGAATTTTCCTTTTTATCAAATCGCTTTTTTATTCATATTCTTAGAGAGGTGAAAAATAGGTTACAGAGTTTCAGTCAGTAATGGCAACTGTAGGTTCCTCCTGGAAAACTGCTGAACTTAACAGCAGCTGCATCTGAAGAGTTGTTTCAATTGCATTTTATGTGAATTATTTACCACTGCATATTTTGATACTAATATGTGAAGACAGAACACTATCACTACTGCAGACAGCTAACAACTGAGATAACTTTGCCAGGGAGGCATTTGAAATAGAACTCTGAGAATCTCGAGGGCTTAGAGTAGAATGAGTTTGAGTATCTGGTTATATATTACTAATGACAGATACTAAGATCTTCAAATCCAGAATCAGGATCTTTCTCATAATGTTGTAAATCATCCTCTTCCCTATTTCCTAAAGATGATGTAGAACAGAGCAGGGAAAACAGAAGGAAGAAGTGTCTGATAGACATCGCTGTGGTAAGTACTGGATACACACCAATTCTATAACCCAAAGGCTTCAGAAGAAAAATTACAGATATAAAAATAATAATAATTCCTCTAATGCTAAAGGAACCCAAAATCAGAAAGTTGCAACAGCAACTAAAACTAGATTAAGTATTTCTGCTCTTCTGTTTGACTGTACATAGAATCACAGAATCAGAGGATGTAAGGTTGGAAGGGACCTCTATAGATCATCTAGTCCAACCCCCCTGCACACGCAGGGTCACCTAGAGCACGTGGCACAGGACTGCGTCCAAGCGGGTTTTGAAGATCTCCAGAGAAGGAGACTCCACAGCCTCTCTGGGCAGCCTGTTCCAGTGCTCTGTCACCCTCACTGTTAAGAAATTTTTCCATAAGTTCCTGTGACACTACGATAGTCACATGCATTTAAGGGACAGTACCTTAAAGTATATTTTACAGAAATACAATTTCTCCCTTGCACAAGGCATTATTCTCTTGCAGTTATATTTCTACATGCTTTCACTTGCACAGTTCTATTATGGTAAGCTTCAATTTATTATTTAACAAGGTAGTTCAGTAATGCTTTGTTTTTGTTAATACTGGTTGAAAACAACCTTTGTACACATACCCTTGAAGTTAACTGCAGTGAGAAGTTCAAGCTTCATAAATCCATATTTCTTCTGTAATTGCTTTGTGTACATTAAATATGCCTTCTTGTGTACATTAAATATTCTTTCTACCACAGCATTTGAAGCAAGACTTGTTATATAAAACAACACATATGTCACTGCATACTATACAATAAATGACAAACCTTCAATAAAAGAAGGTCAATGATATAAATCCTCCACCTAGAACCTGCCAGGTCCTGCTAGAAGGAGCTGACTTTCTTCGACGTTTCTCTGTCCTTCCCACAGTACTCATTGAACCTTTACAATAAACATACCAGGGCCCCTATGTGGCAAGCATTTGCTGTTTACATACGCAGTAATGAACGCTTCCAGAAATTTTCTTCCTCGACTGCTTTTTCTTATCTAAGCAGCAAGTGCAAAAGCTGAAAGCTGGAGGAGTATCACATTTCAATACAATCTCAGACGTGAGACCAAAGCCATGACTTATTTCAACAGTGCAGTTCAACAGTCTCCAAGGTCATGAAAGAAGGTCAACAAGCATTTTCTTTTGTTTGGAGATTTATGATCGTTTTTGGGAAAAGGCTAGGATTCTGCGGGTGATATTTGACATTGAAAACAATGTTTAATCAGTGGTAATACTGTTTCGTGCTGCTCTGTAAATACTTGATTGTTTCAGCCCTCCCATTATGTAGACAGTGAACGAATTAAAAGTACCTCTTGGCAGCATAAACTGGTAACCATCTCACTTGTTACTCAGCAGCAGTTTGTTTCTGCAAAGTCTGAAAAAAATCCATCATTATCGATTGCCTTTAGGGTAAGTTGGACACTTCTCAGGTCAAATTAATTTTCCAGGCCAAATATCTGGGACAACAAACCTAGGAATTCACAGCTGAAAAAGGCTGCAATCTTGTGAATGAAGAAACAAACAAACAGATATATCTTGTGCATCTTTCACATCCCATATTGTTCATCAGTATGGTTAACCCTCTCTTGTAAGGGAAATCTGGATGCGATAGCTAACAACAAAAAAAAGAACTACATATGAAAAAGAAAGAAAATCTTTCAGTAGCCTGTCTGCTATAGCTGTTCAATAGTCTCTGAGACCCATCCACTCTTTTTAAGGCAAAAGAGCACATTATTATTGGAGACACTCATTCATAATATTGTTACTTGCACTTTTAGAGCATCTGAGAATTTCAGGTTATGGAGTAAATCCTCTCTAAGGATGGTACTGTGCAAACACAGTGCAAAAAGATGATACTTTTTCCTATGAGTTTGCTTCTAAATTAAGAGACAATAAAAGGAATTGCCTCCCTGATGCTGCAGTGGCTTTGGTATCTTGTTCTTCATGAACACTATAAAAAAATTACTTGTTCTCTAGCAGTACTAGGCTGAATATTTCTCCAGAGAAAGACAGCAACAGTAAGAGGTAGCAATCCTTCTTGTGATACATCAAGCAGTCAAAACTGCAGCTGGATAACTGTGAGAATTACTTTTGCCCAATATTTAAAAAGAGTTGTCCTTCGTGACACTGCATCATTATTACAGCAAGGGTCTAGATTTCTCTGTAGCTTGCCTTCTACAAGGCCACAGAAGATACTTGAAAAATCAGCATCCACGCTACTCCAGAACTTATGTACTCTTGTGCAAGTCCTTTAGACTTTTTTTTGCATTTGCATTGGAAGCTCCTCAGTGTTTCTCTGCAACTGCTATTGCAGGTACTGGATTTGAAAGTAGGTAACTTCCAATAGTCAGAACCTAATGTTCTGATCACAAATGTAATTCTTAGCAGGTTTTATGTTGCTTAACTGTAAAAACATCACAATATGATTCAAATTTTCAAGACCTTTAGTATGCCTCTATATGAACAAATTCATATAAAACTTTTGAAGGTAAGTAAAAATAAAGTAACATATATCTAGATTTCTGGCTTTTAAAATATATTTTTTCTTGTGATTTATGTGTAACAGTTGTGTGCTATGAATCAATGCACATAATAGACCTTTTTCTACATGTTAAGCATTGCATAATTACCTTTTACAAAAGGTCCACAAATGCAGAGGACTGATAAGATTACATTAAAAGAACAGGCCTATAAGCCTGAATGCGCAAAAAGGAAAGTTCTGAGCTGAATGCTTTCTAATATCTTTAATATGTCTGAGAGACCTTGACATTGTAGCATGATATCCTGTGTAAGCCACTCCACCAGCCAGAGATCCAATGAAAACAATTTTGCATCAGCTGCAGTGCCCAAGCACAGCACAGTGTGACTTTCAGCAGTGACCTTGTGCAATCTGTGAAAAAACTGGCACCTCTGTTCTCAGAGTCCACAGACTTCATTCCCACTGAGAGGTAGGTGACCACTGAGTCACCAGGCAAGGGCTGTACCCTGGTGAAACCACAAGCTCTGCAGGACAGGAATCACATTTAGCTCTGTGGCCACATGGTACTTGACACCATCTGAGTTGCTCAGTTGGCTAAATAATAGTCAAAACAATCAAGTTAATTGGAAACATAGCTAATGCATCTAAAGTTACCCGGGAAAAGATTTACCAGATTTAGGAATAACTTAATTCTTTAGTTTTAAAAATTATGTCCAGAAGACTGCCTGTAGAGGAATAACTTTTTTGTTAGTCTTACCTGTGTATTAAGAAAATATAATGCCTTTTTCAAATAACTAATCTAAAAAGGACATATGCTAAACTAAAAAAAACATATTTTAATATTCTAATTAGATACAACTACTCTTCCCCTCTATGCAGCTTAATTTTCCTTTCTTTCATCTTGATCAAAAAAGACATTCATAAGACATTAACTATTATTCTTTGGCACTTTTGACTGCACAAAAGAAAATACTATATAATATTTTTACAAAAATTATTTCCCTCAGTTATTTCTAATGATCATTGATTTTAATAAAAATATATTATGGTGATTATAATTCTTTCAATAAAATAAAATAAGGTATGGCTTACAGGATAATTAAATATGAAACTAAGCTTTCAGAAACAAATTTCTGACAAACAGAATTCCCATGTTGTACTCCTATAGCACCAAGCTCCTGAAAAGCTAAAAAAGCAATTTCCAAATTTATGTAGGTCCCCCTAAAAGAAAAAGATGACAGCAGAGTACCAGTTTGTGAGAACAAACTTCTTTTTAAAGAAAAACTAAAGGAAAAGATTTATAATCACTCTTAAATCCAAAGTTAGGACACCATTTCATGGTTTTGTAATATTAACGTTTAGCTATACCAAGACCTATAAATGCTGGAATACTAGGTATGTTAAAATACATTAAATATCTTGCCTCATTTAAGTTAATGCATGTTTGGAAATACATTTTTGTTTGCTTTTGCTTTCTCCAAATTTGATACTGTAAGTGGTTCAGCATTTTACATAGCAACTTAAAGACTTAAGATTACCCACCCCTGTGCCAAAGCAAATTACAAATACAACAACATGGATGGCTACTTCATTCTCATAAAAATGTGTAAAAACATAATGTTGCAATCTGGTAAGCAATACAATATATTTGACTCTTCTTACCACAAAGAATACTAATTACTGGAACTGTCCCTACTACCCAATCTCAGCTTCCACAGAAACAATGAAAATATTTCTCCAAACAGCTCACTGTGCTTTTGTATTGATCTAGAACTCATCCAAATAAAAGTTTTTCAGGAAGGCTTGAACACCCTGACACAGTTACCAATTCAGTTGTGATCCTGGCTATTTCCTGTGATGAAAACAAGAAATTGGAGGATTGGTAGCAACACACTAGAGCTTGAAAATAAAATAATAGTTGCTTCTTGTATAAAGCAACCTGCTGTCCATGAAAAGACCTCAGAAAGTAAAATGTAACACCTCTCATTTTGTATCATTCATCTTACTTCAAATTATGTTTCTTCTCTTAAAATAAAAGGAATCTAAACCTGACACTATAAATCCCATTCTTCTTCTGGTTTCTCAGTCCATAGCAACAATATTTCCTCATCAGGGAAATCCTCTTCTTTCAGAACCTTCAGTGTCTGAATTCTCTGATACCATCACTCAGTGGTATGAGTAATAGTGGGGTTTTTTTTTAATGTTAATCCTTGTTCATAAAAAAAAGACTTCTCCAAAACAAGCTCTAAGACACAATGATAATAGGAATGTATAGTCTAAATGGAGTTCCTCTGGTCTTCTAAGGATTAACCCTTCACTCAGAAAACAAAAAACGTTACCAAATGCAATACAATAACTCCTTTTTTTTTTTTTTCTTTGCAGTTTGGAGAGACCCATGTCTCTGTCTCCATGTCTTTGGAGAGACCTATCTGACCATTTGCTTACTCAGTCGAAACTGCAGGCAAAGTGCAGCTTAATGGATCTGTTATTATTACTAAAAAAGTACTGTAGGATACTGGAAGTTTGTTACAGATAATACTTTAACATTTGTTTATTATTTTTATCCCCAAATGCTTTTCAAATTTTGAAGAAGCATCACCACTAAAATGCATCTAGTTTGCTGGTAAAAAGTAGTAATGCAAAGGACCATGCCAAGTGGTTGAAGGCAAATCTCCCTCCTCAAAAAAGTCCGACGAAATCCATAACATCCAGCCGGAGCAGGGAGCTCCTTCACATTTACGATTTTTCTGGGAGGCACAACATATAGTGAATTTTTGAAATTACATTGGCTAAACCCTACACAACTTTGCTGGAAAAATAATTGTTCTAAAATTCAGAAGAAGAACCTCGCAAAAGGAAGAGAAATGACAGTGCAGCTTCCTCCCCTTGCTCTAGCAGCCTTAGCACACTGACCTGGTGTACAGGCTATATGAAAAAAAAGCTACTTTGGTGCTCCCTGTAGCTGCTCGGCCCCACGCAAAGCAGCAGTTTTGAAGGCTAACCTATCTAGAAGATTTAAACGCATCCTGCTGGGATAAGAGTTGATGGCAGCAGGCAGCTCATCTAATCCAAAGAAAACCTATCCTGAAGTCATATGCACTAAACGTACATGCCTGCATCGTCCTGAAATCTACTGCTCCAGCTCGTGCTTCCCAGACTCCTGGGAAACAAGAGGCACCTGCACCTGCAGACCTGTTATTGCAGAAAGATGATCTTTGTTTTAAATCCTTTGGGACTTTCAGCACTGTGAGAACCTTATTCTAGTGTTATTTTTTACGTAGTCTAAATAAATGTAGAGTCTTTCCTACTCAGCATGATAAAGCCCATATTCTGTTTCCCCAAGTCTGATTTTGAAAGGCTGGGGACATTGACACTACGAGTATTTTGTTTCCATCTGATAATTTGGTTAATGTGAACAACTAATTCCCAACTTCTTTAAAGAATTTCCTTCAATTAAGGACCCAGAGGGAGCACTAGACCAGGGCTTCCTCAGCATGCTTTGATTATCTGCTGCGTGTGGTGGTGGTACCTGGTGGTTGACTCCTGAATCAACACTAGTTAGCACAAATTCACAGAAACATATAGATGTTTTTTCTTCCTGTATCACTGAATCCCAGAATCCCAGAATGGTTAAGGTTGGAAGGGACCTCTAGAGATCTAGTCCAACCCACCTGCTCAAGCAGGGACACCTGCACATGGCACAGGGTCTCCTCCACCTCTCGGACCATCAACCTCTTGCCCACTTTTAGCTCCCCCCAAATTGGGATGCATCTCATACGCCCTGGTCACCTGCTTGCTACCTAAACACCTCAGTAACTTTGCCCGTTCTGTGGAGCTTGTGTTCCCCTACGCCATCCTGAAGCTCCATGAGCAGGAAGGGTAGCTATTGTGTCTGCTTATGTGTATGCCACACAGATCGAGAGGAGCTCGTAGAGAATCTGAGGGCTACAGTGGCACACAGCTCACCAGCCAAAGGGGCCTGCGCAGAGGGGTTTACTGCACGGCTTAGGGCCTCATGCATGCATTTGCAAACAGCCCCCACTTGTCACTAACAAATGGTCCTACAAGCAAAAGATTATTTCTCTCTCACAGCACAAAGAACAATTTGATACTATTTCAGCATTTACCACAGATACTGTATTTCCCTTCTCTCCTTGCTTTTGACACTGCATCTGACGCCAAAAAATGAATTTCCTATAAAATAAAACAGAAAGATCTTAAACCCCCCAATCCCCAATGGCATTAAATTCTCCCTTTTTCTCTCTCCCTGGTTATCTTAAGATACGTTTACACACTGCAATTACCACAGAATAGGGAAAAATGAGCTGGTTTTGAAATAGCTAATTTAACCATTGTCAGTTTACCTACAACCATGCAGAATTCCATGTGAATCTGAAAAGCTGTCAAAATGTTTGTTTTTGTAGACCACGCTGCCATAGCTAAATTGCTATGACAAATAACTCAGGGCTTTGCACTCCAAATATTAAGAACAGAAACCATAATGAAGAAGGACTTGTTGGTTTTGACATTACCAGATCATACAACTTATTTTATAGATGGAGCTGTACTAATGCCAGCAAATGTATTTTCTAGAGCAGATAAGAACAAAGTAATTTGCAGGCTGCAATAGTTCTCACCCAGAAGGAAGGCTTATGCAAATAGAGTGGATGAATGAATAAGATAAATGAACACTTGAAAAAATTTATAGATTAAATAGTCAAAATTTTGTGTGTACAGTTATCCCACATGTGTACATGAATATATACCCAATTTGCAAACATAATTACAGTGATTGCATATGCAGATGAAACCACTATATGGGCAAATTACACAATAGCTTGCTGCAGGCATGCATAAGTAAATATGTCACAGCATTACTAACTTGTCCATGTAGTACTAATATATACATGAAATGCAAATGTAGTCTTGAAAACCAGCCTGAACTAGATGGTAGCAGACCGCCTATCTTTTATTCCTGCCCTTTACTTTCAGAAAATTAGGACTCATTTCTTACCTGCAGCTAGGTTATCAGCTATGGAGATCTTGTCTTCTAAAATGGAAATAACAGAGAAGCCAGACATGGGCAGGCAGACAACTTTGGCCCACTGACATGCAGGTCTTCCTGCAAGAGGGAGCCCCTGGAAGCCTCTGCATTCAGCAACACACTGTGATGCAAGATGTTTCCAATTTAATTCCAGCACTGGAGCTGTGGAGATTACTCACAATAGCAGCATATACTGACATTATCTCCTGTTCTGACTACTGAACTGGTGTAAGACACTGTATGCACGTGTAAGGCACTATATGCCAAGGGGATTATTCTACCTCAGAGCGGATCCTCAGGATCTTTCTTCTACTCTGATGTAAGGAAGAGAAGAATCAGTCTCAGCACATCTAAAATGTACATATGGAGCAAGCCATTCAGTATTTTGATGAACACCATTTCATATAAGGCAGTATTTCCTCTGGAAAAATGACAACCTATCTACAGTATGTGCCTCCTAAACCAGTTCTATTTAAGTAAAGCTGAAAAAAAATTGTGTCCCTACTGTAGCAGCAAACGTGCACTGGAACATGCTGTTGCTGATGTTCCGTGCAAAAAAACAGCATGTTATTTTTTTGCAGGTCTTAGAACCGGCCCATGTTTACTTTCTTATTTCTGTATGTTTGTGTCTCCGGCAAGCTGCAGCTTTAATCAGGAACAAGCACAGATTTCCCAAGGGCTATGGTTTAGTAGAACATAGCATTCATCCTATCGGCAAGATCATGTGAAAGGCTATGACTTGCATAGCTGACACTGAAATATGATTCTGGCAATTGTAAAATACATTTCTTTTAAATCCTCATTTTCACAGCAACACAGATACAAGAAAACATGGAAGTACTTTCTGGAATTTTTTCAGAGGGTTGTTACCTGCCATCTGGTCAGTCACTGGCAGCTATTTAGAGCAGTTTCTGCTTCTCTAAACATGCTCAGTGTCAAAGGGACTGCTCAGAGAATAAACAACTACCCAGTGGGAATACTGGTGGCACAATCTGTCCCTTAGTGATTTTTTTAACTTGCATCAAAGATACGTAAGTTACACCTGGAGATTTGTATTCATGGTTTCAAATTCTAATTGCTTCATAGTACTTCAATTTAAGCCTTAAAAGCTCAATTATTTATGTGAGTTTAAGCCAATTTGATTAACTATCAAATTAACTAATAACATAGAAACCCTCTGATCCTCAATGCAAGTCAGAATAGCCTACGAGATGACTGTAACTTATGTCCTTCTGAGACTACTTCAGGTATTTTTCCCTGAATCCTAAGGATTCATCAGCTCAGCATTGCTTGTTTTGCTCTCTTAGGCCATCTTGTATGCACCACGCTGTGCCTCTACATGACAGAAATTCTCCAGCGTTCATTCAGGCAATCAAGACCATGTATCAGGTGGGATCCTGCAATTCAGCTTTCAGAAAAGCTCACTAAAATCTAAATCCCTGAGGTCTAAAACTTTCTTTAGGCCTTTCTTGGACCCAGAAACACAGAATAGGGCTCTTAAAGGAGAAGACAAAAGGCAATGGCATTCTTAAGTTCCTGTTGGGAATGTGCGGAAAAGTTTGAAAAAGCTTGCTGTTCTAATATAATTCTGCTTATGTGCTAGAGATTTCCTCTATTTTTCTTTGCTTATTGTACATTGCTAAGGATATTTACTTGAAGATAGAGTCTTTGTTTAAGTATTCATCTTTCTTTTTCTACTTAATAATCTGAAATCCTAATCCTCTGTTTGTGACATAACAACAGGACTGCTATGGAAATTATTACATTGCCAAAACTTAGAGGACTATGACACCAGGTAGAGAATAAACAGAAGAGGCGGATGAATTCTTGGGAAACAAGAATTCCTTTTTTATCCAAATATTTTCATTAAAAAAAAAAAAGAACAAGGGAAGGAAATTACATGACATTTGCCTGAGGCCCAGCTGCTCCTTTAACCAAGCTTTTAGGAGGATGCAGTGCGAAAGGGCCTTGTCACTCATAAGAAAAAAACCTTGTTTTTTTTTATGTTTAAAACTAGACCTTTGGCTTTTATGATTTCTTCATATACAAACAGGTGCAAAATTCAGTATTTTTTCCTCTGAAGTCCACAGGCACCAGTGACAGGAACAGTCACAGACATTTGCTGTGCTGAGTTCCTAACTGACCTCCAAAATCTCTATCAAGGACATAGTATTGCCAGTTAAATTCAAAAATGACAAGATCTCCAAAAATAAAGATATTATACAAAAACGTAAGCTTTTTAATATTTGCTTTCTGATTTCTAAGCTTCTACAATAAAATGTACCTTGTTCAAAGTCTTCCCTCATAATTCCAGGGGCTAGATGGTTACATAAAATGAATATTGAGACTTTCATTTGTCATTTAAACACAGGAAATAGGGACATTAATGAAAACACTGCGTTGTATTAATGGGCAAGTTTTAATCCCTCAGTCGCAGCTGTCTGCTGCTATATGATAATGACCTCCAGGACAGGCCTTGAAGATCAGCGCCTGGAGGATGTACTGAATTTCAGGGTATATTCACCTTGTGGATAGAAAAGATGCCACTGAAAAGGTAAAATGCCTGGGTTACGAACCACCAGCAGTGGTATGACACTATAGGAAAATGCCATCATACCAATGTAAAGATATTAGTTAAGGTATATGAAGGACGGACTTAAAAGAAGAACAAGTTCCAAAAAAGAAACAATTCAAATGTATTCTCTTTCCAACCATAAGTTAGTCAGACAGGTGGTATATAGAAAGAAGTGGAAAAGAAGTCCTGGAAGATATTTTGCCAAAAAATAACGAAAAGGAAGGAGTTTCTAAGATAAAATGGCACAAGAAATCGAGAAAAAGAAACAAAGATTTACTACCCAAGGTACATTAAAGAGAGATGGTAGGAAAGGTGTGTGTCCAAATGCAGGGTTTATGGCCAGACATCAAAGATTATTAATCACATGATGGATGTATCAAGTAATTGGAGAGGAATATACGACAGTTTACACAGTGAAGGTTCGCAGCTGCTCTGCAAAAAATACCTTCACAAGCAGAGATCGTTATCACCGTAGTCCAGACAGAGCTGTAAAGAAATGTGATTCTTTACTCACTATCGTCCATGAAGCATAGATCAGAAGATCAGATAAAACTGCTGCACGCAGAACAAGAGGTAGTAATTTACCAGAAACTTTGGTCTCCTATTTCACAAGAAAGTACAATTGAAAACGCACAAAAAAGAAAGAAAACAGAAATGGACAAATACACTCAACTAGACAAAACTGGGCACATGAAAAGTCCAAATCTTATTGTAAGTATTTCTCATACACTGGTATTCCCCAATGGAATCACTACTTTATTATCAATGGAAACTGACAATATCAAGTCCATCAGAAAGCAACAGTGATGAACCTCTCTAAAATGCTGAAGAAGACAGTAACGTTCTAAACATGCCTGCCCAGATCTAATCTAGATCTGTATTAGCAACTATATTATCCCCACACGTTTCACTCTAGGTTCTCAGGCAGGGGAGGCAAATAAAACTGTAATGTTCACTTGAGTCAGATGACGTAAATTACAAATCCAGCTGATGGTGGAAGCAGAGCAGAGTCAAGATAACCAAGAATCAGCAGTTTGGAGGGACTAGATCTCACAGGCAAAACTTGCTCATTCAACTGCACACCTCATTGTACAAGGCAGGCTCCATCGCTCCTGGGAACTGTGTGGCCAGTGCCTCTGTAGGTGCTGGCTGGCTCTAACACATGTAGAAGGAAAGAAGATTTTACTGTTTCCTTTACTTGGGCATGAAATACAAGACACTGCCTCCTTAGTTTTCCTTACATTTTCTTCTTCAATTTAAATATTTAAAAAAAAAAGAGGGGGGAGGAATGTAGAACATGAAGCAGAATTCCTAGCCTTCCCTCCCTTCTCCCCCCACATATTTATGATGCATGAGAAGGGCTGATATCAAACATGACTGTTCAAATGGGGCATATGTACGCACAAAGATTATGCACAAAGATTAAATAGATCTGCTACAACTTTGATGTCATGATTAAGTCCTAGTCACAGAAGCATAGGATACGACTTGATTGTGTTTGAGTTCTGCTTTGGAAAACATCTCTGAAGAAATCGGCTGGGGTCTTTTAAGTTTATTCCTTCTCATTGAACATGTCACACAGGCTTGGTTTATGAATCAGAAGTTTTGCTGCTGTCTCTCCAAAGTCTACTCATCTCCTCATCTGCTCATCTAGTCCTCATCCTTGCGAGGACTAGTGAATTCTTCCCCACTCCTATATAGGCCAAAGGGTGGCACAGGGATAAGCATATCTCCCACTGACTAGCAGCTGACATTGACACTCATGGCTGCAAACATGGAAATGATGGGAATTTATCAGGCAATTCTGGACATGATAGAACCAAATAAAGAGAACTTCACCCATTCTCTCAAAACCACCTTGGCTTAGCTGGAAATGAAACGGGATTATATCTGCTCTGATTTTTCTTGGGTTTCCCTTCTTCTTTTACTGTCCACTGAAAATCTCTCATTTGAGATGCAAAGCTCCAAAGCAAATTTTTAAATTTGGAAAATTTTCTGTTATGCTAGATGACATTTGCCACTGTTTAGCCATTGGATTGTGTAACCATTGAGATGTTACACATTCCCCAATTTTCCTTTCATCTGCGAATTTCCACAGCAGCCTTCCTTCTTGGGGAAAAGATCTTGACGGTCTCAAGGCCACAGGGTAATACGAACAGTGAAGTCAATAGGGAAGCCTAATTCACAGAAAAGTCAGCATGGGTTACCTAAACCACCAATGAGGCGCCAGGCAAGCATTTCACTACATAAACTTTCCAGGCTGAAATCTGGGTGTTATCATAACAGCAATGACTTTTAAAAACAAATCTCAAATTTTAACTGGAGACCCAATTTTCAAATTAATGGAAGATTTTCATCCAGTTATAATAAAAAGAATATTGCTGGTAGAAGATAGACATAGAATAGGTGCACTATCAGTTCAACTAAATAACAATGTATCCTTTTCAAATAGTAATACAGTTTTAGTTAAAATGCTGAAGATGGTGGTGTTATTTTGGCAAGGTTTTTTGGCAAGGAAAATCTTGTATCATTATTTTTACTGGAAACAGACCACAAAAAGTTCAGTTCCTGCAAAGAGTTAGGAGGACAAAGAGGAAGTCAAAATTCCTCCAGATGCATGCTCTGTTTTCTAAATATCATCAATGTTTTATTTTTTTTCTCTTGCATGTCATGAATCAGCAATAAAATCCATCATTTTTAATATGCATTTAGATTGGGCGAGGGAGATAATTATAATTAGTAATCAAATAATAAGTGTTCAGTAGGGTGAAACACGATCTTATTGAACAGCATCTTCAAAAAGAAATATCCTCCTTCAGTTAAAAAACTTAAGACTACACCATAATATATTATCACTAGAATATTTTTGCATATATTCATGACAGTTCTTATAAAAATCTAATTCCTCCTGGAGCTCAGAAGTTTCCTCCTTTCATCAGAACACAGGTATTATTTTAAATAAATGGGATGTTGGCTTGACCCTCCCACTGTTTTTCAGAAATGGAGGAAAAAAAAAAAAAAACACAACTTGAATTCTATTGGGCAGTAACACTGAGAATCTCTAGTCACAAATAACTCTCAGATTGCATATCTCACATGATAGAGAGAAGCAATACAGATGATCTATGCCCCAAAGCTCACTGTGGAAGAGTATAACTAGATCATAAATATATTTAAATAAGGCTGTACTGGCTGTGGAAGGGGACCATAATAAAGGAAGGCAGTTGTTTCCAGTATTTATAGCACATGTAAGTACTCTCTATTCAATTTACTGCAGCTGGTGCAAAGAAAAAACAGAACAACATATTACAGGAGAATAATATCCTGTGTAACAATCAGAGTAGCTGTTGATAATTTCAATCAAAATCATCCTTAACCTGGGCCAATAAACGCCTGAGAGCCAGAGCCTAACATCAGATTATTCTGAAGCTAAATGAAATGCAGTTCACAGCTGCACATACTTTACCACATAAATGCACATTAAAGCTGATTTGAAAAGATCGTTATGAATAAGGTGTTATTTTTCAAGTACAGAGTGAATAATGTAGTCAACCAGCATAAAAGTGAAATAGGTAGATTTTCAATCAATGGCTGAATTTTCCCGAGTAAACAAGGGACTGCAGAGAGGTTGTGTTCATGAGCTGATTCAATTCCTGAAAAGCCATCGATGGGATACAAGGAGGATAGAAGAAAAAATGTTGTGGAAGTTCCTCAGATATTAACGCAAACTGCAGGATCAGTTGGACCTGATGGCTCCAAGTCACATGATCTCATCCAGTCATCAGTCTTAATAGGATCTGTAAGAAGGGGAAATGGAGGTATATTTAAGAGGTAAAGTTCAAGTAGTAAGAAATGAAATTCAATTTTCACAACTTTGCAGTTTCTTCCAGCTGCAGAAAGTCTTTCTATTCCCTTCACAAGCCTTTGTACTGTATGAGAATTTCAGATCTAAATATTCCCTAAAACACCAAGCCTCCACTTAGTATTTGCATTTGGCATTAAGTAAAGCCTTGAATATTAGAAATATGGAAGACCTAAGCAAAGTATCTTGTTCTTATCATGCAGATTTAGTAAATAGTTATTAACCATCAACTCAGAAATTCTGCAGTCTTTGATTAGGCAAAAGATCCTTTCTCATTGGGAATAAAACAAGTTTTACACAAATAAGTATAACTGGACTAGATCCTTCCATTTTAAAAACATGTATGTATATGTACATGCATATATATATACACACATATATATATATTTGTAAGACTATTGTTTGCATGTATGTTTAGATACGTATTTAAAACATATAATCCATATATGTGATGATACAACACTAGCAAGTTAGAAATCTGAGTAAGTCCTTAAGAGTGCCCTTTGCAAACACAGTGACACCATGTGAGCTGCAGTCAAACAGTCTGACTGATGTGAACACTCATTCTTAATGTAAAATTCTAGACATAGTTTCCACTACTTTTAAGTTGAAAATCTAGATGCTTGTAGTGCATGGAATAGACAGCCCATCCCTGTGGTAAGGGTAACTATGCCACAATATTGTTCAGGCATTTGCAAAAACAGCCAAAACAGTAACAGCACTGTTTTACTCTGAAACAAGATATTTCTTTCCTTTCAATACTTAAGTCAATACTTTCTGAAACTATACATTTTGAGATTAACTTTGATAAAATCTGCACCACGTACTCTTGTGCCCTGCCATAGCTTAACAGAGGTGCTGTGCACCACGAGTCCCATTAGTACCTGCCACGTCACTGACCAGCTAAGGGTCCATCTTAGTGACAATGCCACACTCTAAAGTTGATGAACCAACATCTAACTTTTATAGCAGCCAAATGCTAAATACTGATCGCCTAGAACTTTTACATTAAATAATCAAACCAAAAACAAAGTAATATTGTCAGAATACATAAAGCCACAGGGGAAGAGTCCTGAGATACCATAAAAACCTCAGCAAAGGGCTTTTAATCTTATGACCTTTTTCTCTTTCTTTCTCAGATAAAGAGTTTTCACACGCCCTTAAGTTGCGCTATCAAGAATGATAGCTTAACCATGTCTCACGCATCTGGTATAACATTTACAGCTGACAAGGCCAAATATGACAAGTGTTTTAAGAGTATGAAATTTCATAAATTTAGGCTGTGAATGGTGGGAGGTTGGAGTCTAGCAGGGTGTGCCTACGTAAACAGATGAAAAAGTCCTTCATAAATACAGTTTAAGGAAGGGTACAAAGCTGTGGGATTTTTTTAATCTTTACATCATACTAAGCAAGATCCAGGTCCAAGAACACAGGATTTTTCAACATTTTATTTCTATTACATTTTACATGGATTTCTGGAGATTAAAACTCCCTCCCTGTTTTGCTCTCTCTTTTCCTTTTTTTAAAGAAAGCGTGTATTCTTCAGAAATTACTGACTGTTCTTCCACATAAGTGCTTGTGCCAATTCAGGAAATCACAGCACTGATATGAAGCAAGGACTTACAACTCCTATCTTTTTGTTCTTTCAAAACCCTTAATAAGTGGTTTCATTCAAATGTTCTTCATGGCAGTTGATAACTTTGTGTGCCCAAAGTGAATGAGTTTTGCGATTCTGTAAAAGGGCAGCCACAGAACTATACAATTGCACCCTAATGTCTTTTGTTTTCACTTTTTTACTGCTTTGGCATGCTAATGACCTTGTCATTAGAGTGGCTGGCAAAATCCCTCTCCTCTATCTGGAGTAACCCAGAGCAAATATCTACAGGCAGCACCTCCTTTTGTAGTTTAACAGACCTGTTTCTAAGCTCTTTGCCTACCATCCAACATGGGAATTTGCCTGTGATATCAACCTCTAATGTAGCTGTTTTGACCAGTGTAGTTTTTTTTTCTTTTTTTCGGAATGTGTGAAAACTCTTCTAGCTTAAAACTGCTGTTTGGTATGTGAGTCTTGCAAAGAAATAATAATCCCATAACACCTTTATCAAGGGGATGATTTTAAAATCAGCAATACTGCCGTGTGCACATGTTCAGTCATAATTTGGAAAAATATAATTTTCAGCTATGCTTTGCGAGTATTTGTGTTTGTCTGCTATCACTGGCTGCCACCTGAATTTTTCATTCACATATAAAAAGCAGTTCCCAAGGGTGTTTGGAAAAACAGCCATTAGTTATATCTCTGCTGTTTTGAGAATTTTCCCCTAACAATAAATATTCTTGCTGATAAGACTGTTATTTTTCTTACCTCCAGGCTTGAGCTGGATTTCTCAAACACTACATATCTGTAGTACTTCTGGTTCAGCCAGATGTTCCAGGGGTCAGGAATTTCTAAGCTTTTCAACTATTTACTTTCAGAGCAGCAAGTAGTATCTTATTACATTCACCAACAATCAATGCCTTAAGATTCTTGACCTTCTAATAAGGAGTATTAAGCAAAAAGATGTTTCTAGTATGACTGAAAAGAAGAATTTTTGCCAGTTAAGGTGAAAGCTTAGTTAAAGCTGCATTTTTTTAGTTTATGTTCTTTGATATGAGCAGACCATACCTTTGCCTTATACCTGAGGTTTCTGCTTGCTAATACACACTTTTCTGCCTATTGCCATTGTGTCTGTTGGGTAGAGACAAGTTGGTCAGACTGAATACCCCCTCAGTGCTGCTGAGCTGAGGCCTCCAACACCAGTCTCTCCTCCCATCTATTTGTCACCACTTTACTGCAACATAAACTCCAAATATGATAAATTGCATCACTCAAAGTTGCAAGCTTTACAGTTACCAAAGTCAACTAAAAAAGTACCGGTCTTAGTATCATATCTCTTATCAGGACTACTTAAATGTTTTCATATATGAAAGAAACAGGTATAATCAACAGCCCCAAATTCCTACAATATTCCACAGAAAGAAACACAGCAATCAAGTCTTTTGATATAGTAAAAGATTTCTCAGTTATAAACAGTTACAGTTAGTGCGTTTTTTGAAGAATTTTATGAAGAATTGTCTTCTTAATTATTAGAGCTTAAGAATTAATTCTTAAGTGCTATGTCAATTCTGGTTTTACCATCTACTATTTCCACGAAGAACATAATATTATATGGGTCTGCATGTAGCACCTTATAAACAGCTGTGAGTGTTCGTATGTTAAACCAGGCTGGCGTACTATTAACGTACCTTGTACTATTTGCAGATGTGGTGACAGTTGGGACAAAGTGACTACACTTCACATCGCCGGTTCGATTCTGCGTCCCAGCTGAGGAAGCCACCACCACGTGCACAGCATCACACACGGAGCACCGGCAGCAGCGGCTGTGCAGAGAGGCCGTAGGAGGTGCCATGGATGCACCTCAGCTCCTGCGGAGAGCCGGGCACATCCAGCGGAGGCCTCGCTAGTGTCGAGGCAGGCACCAGAGTGGAGAGAGAGATGCCCAGACACCTCCAGAGTTCTGCACTTCTTCCATGAACCAGTCTTCACCCAGCACTGAGAGATGTAAAATGTCCTTGTAGTAAAATACACAGTAAAACTGTCTCGTTTCCTTCTTAGCTGATAAAGGGAGTGTGTGTTTCTATCAAATTCCTCTTGCACCAACTTTATCCTCAGATTATCTCTATTTCCTCTTTCCACCTGAATGCTTCATTACCTTGCAATAACTTATTTTGCCACAATTTATTATACAGCAAATAAAAGCAGACATTATGTGGTTTTATTTGTTTTTCCTCTATAAAAGACTGCTCTGTCAAGTTTGGACTCAGACCTGGTATAGTATCTGGTATTCACTAGGTATCCACCTAGTGCAGATGAAGCCTTTTCTAATATTTACACTGATTAGAATATTTTCTAGACTTGAATATGCAATGAAAGGGTAGATCAAATGAAATGAAGACCACTTTGAAGAAGAACTAGTTTAAAGGACGATACTAATTAAAAACCCAAAATAGAGGCAGAAAACTTCTATTTTTCCCTGAAACACGGAAACAGAAATGTTGAAATATTTTTTCCTGCTCCACTGAAAATAAGAAACCCTGAAAGTGTGTGAGCATCTGCCTTTGTGAAGTTCTAACTCAGATCTCAAACCGGGGAAATTTGAATATGGTTTCACAAAGGCTCTGGATCCCTGCACTGCCTGCCCAAATTCTGGACATTAGATGTCTGTGCCCATATTCCGGACATTAGATTACAGTAGTTGTTCTTCAGCATCAGAAAAGAGACACAAAAGACTTTACTAATGAGGCTGCAATCCTTGAAAGGGGTATCTTGAAGAGTCGCTGTACTTCTCCAGAGCCTGATGTAACAGGCACTGCGACACCTATGTGGACTTTTGAAATATGATTTCACAAGTAAATATGAAGTGATTTGTGTCTTCTGCTATCAGCAGCCGGAACAATCTTTCCAAGTCAACCGAGAACAGAGAACAATTCTTTTGGTTGACATGCCTGGAGTTTAATTCAGGAGAAGGAAGGGACCAGCTAAACTGGCAGCATTTCAAACACATTCCCTAAGGTCTGAGTCCCTAACTCTTTTTTCCATTCCGTAAGCGGCCACAAGACGGTTATCACAGCTGGGAGTTTGATGTTGTCCTCCCAGCTCGTACAACCCACGCGTTTCCTTTGGGAGACTTCCTACAAAAATTGAAAAAAACATGAACAAGCCATTAAGTGTTCTTTAAGAAAGCAGAGCTATAGTATTTCTTCTACTTTAAGTTAAGAAAGCAGAGCTATAGTATTTCTTCTACTTTAAGTAGATCCAAGGAACAGCAAGCTCGTACCATGTACCCTGAGTTGCTCTCTCTTCCAGTTCATCATTTATGTAGCTGAGTTGGTTACTCATCACTGTTATAGCATAGTTTTTTGTCTTGAGCCTCAAAACAGATATAAGGATGCAAGGCTAAACAGATTATCCTAGTAAAGTGAAAACTGTCAAGGAAAAAAATAACAGTGCTACTCAAAAGCCTAGTCCTGAGGCTGAGGGAACCATTTGGCTCTCCACCATTACCAGTCTATCTAAACAACTCCTACTCCGAGCACAACAGTCTGTCCTCTCTGAAAGCCTGACCTTTTTGTCCAGATAAATATCTACATAATAAAAAACAAAGAGTTAAGAACTTTCTTCCTGATGCCATCTTAAAGAATTCCCCACAGCCAAAAGGAAACCATTCTTAACACAATTCCACGCTGCAAAAGACCCAAGAAGTTCAACAAACAAAAACTGAATATCTCCTACCAAGTTTGACATCACATATGAGCATTTTTTTGACTGCATCAGAAAAAGAATGAACAGTGAAATAATTTACAGATAACATCTCTCTTGGAGAGAAAAGCTATACAGCCCTTCAGGACCAGTCACCGAATGGAAATTAAACCAGTCAAGGTAGGGGAAACTGAAGAAGTCTGAAGAAAGGTTTGTACGCCTGACAGCCTGTCTGATTCTTCTAACTGCACTAATTGGTCTAGCAAAACATGCTACCTTTACCTAGTCATTTTGCCCTGCCTCATACTCTTACACCATCACAGCTATACGACAGCTCTATGACTAAATAGATCCAATTCAAACCAATTGTTTCATTTCTGTTCACGAGGGAGTTCTGCCTTTCGTCTCTAGAGAAAGGGGTAAGTGTGAAACAACAAGCACCTGTATCTGCGTTCAACTCGTCCATATTTCATGATAAGTAGAAAAATATCCTGTCTTGGTATCTCCCTGTGCTGATACTTCCTGCTCCTCCCTTCAGGATCTGTGGCTACAATAAAGTAACATGAAAAATTCCCAGTAGGGACGTTATGGGATTGTCCTGTTTCTGCTTTAGAAGCTCCCTCTGTGCTAATAGGAGCAAAAGGAGCATATATGTGGATCACTGGCTAATGCTCTACTGATGCTCCACAGTATTAAGAATTACAGGAAAAAAACCACAATGAAGACAAATCCTTAGTCATGAGGAGTTTTATAATTTTTGCAGTATCTGACTCAGAACAAGCAGGGAGGAAGGCAGAAGGAATGGCAGAAGGACTCTCTCCTTATCACGGCAGAGACAGGAGCAGCAGGTGCTCTACAAGGTCCTGCTGGCACACTACCACTGTCAGACATTTGCCTGATCACGCTGTCAATAAAACCACTCTCTCAGTTCTTAAGAGACACAAGTATTCAAATGAAATAAAGTATACAGAGATGGTTTTCTTTTGCACTTTGGGGTACTTGACCTAAGGCATAGCGAAGATAACGTGCAATATTCCCAATGATTACATGAACTTTGAATCAGCTTCATAATCTGTGGGAAAAAGTGCACAGGAGAAATGTTGCCCAATGGCTTGTCTGGGAACCTACTTTCCCAGGCATGATGGTTGTCACTGACCTTCAAAAAGGAAAGCAACAAACTGTGTTTTCATACAGTTGTTTCCAGTCAAATCTATTTTCAGTCAATTTGCTTCTCTTGAGGCAAAGCCTCTTGCAAAATAATAATCACAAAAGGTGGAAAGAAGGTTCTGTAAGAACTGAACGCCATGCAAGAAGCTGTATTCATGTAAATATTTGTGGGGTTGTGGGGGGAGGGAATTGTATTTCGAAGCATTTCTATTCTATGTGCTATTTCAGGAAAGCAGACAATTACAATCTCACTAAACTGCAGAGACAGCTAACAGGCTATCCACGAAACAGTATGACAGAGAAGACATCCACCTGCTTTTCATTACAATCTGTGCACCTCAGGTAATGCCTAAACTGCCATAAGCAGAGAGAGACCTGCTCAGAAGACCCACTTCATCTAAAGAGCTGATCACCTGGGAAAGTCATGGCCTCATCAGTGGGGAAGCAAACTGTGCAGTCCAGGGCACAATTTCTCTTGTTGCTCCATCGCAAGCAACAAATTTATGTACTGTTACTGGCTGTTACTTCACTAGAGTCATTTTTGTTGCCACTATCACTGCATACTTTACCCTACTTTACCCTCTCTTAGTAGCATGAGAACAAAGAATAAAAAAATATATATAAAAATAGAATGTTAGCTATTAGTAAGAAGGGACTCAGGTTTCTTCTAGAGAGGGATCCTCTCTATGATTTATAAATATAAATGGAAAAAATCAGATTCTTTTTTAATACCTGTCTTGCACTGTCAAAATATGCTATAAATTTTTAGTTATAATAATACAGAAAAAAACTCATAGTGTACTCACAGTACATCGGCTACTAGTGTGTAGCGCCTATTTAGTGGTAGACATTGACTAACATTTTTTGATTTTTTTTAATTCCGAAAGAAGATTTCACGTTTTTAATCAACATCTTTCATTTCATTTTACCAGATAACCCAGCTAGAGGATCTAAAATGATAATCACTGCTGCCTTTGCATATAGTCTGTATATAAAAAGTTGTTTCTGTTGGCAAATGAAGTGAATTATCCTGTTATTCAGTTACTTTACACAGCAAACTGTTGCAGTACCTTAATCTCTGCCACATTCACATATAGAAACCCTACTGACACTTCCAGCTTTTTGCATAGGTAAGGACAATATATTACATTTTCATTCAAATGTTTTACATAATAGCCAGAGCAAACTTCTATCAGCTTTGTACAATAGCAAATAGTTATTAAAATTGAGAGTCTTCACGATAATGCACTTTAAACTTCCACTTATTACTTTTGGTTCTCCAAAAGCATAACTCCATTAGTAAATAATGTTTCAGTCTCATCAATTTGTATTCCCTCTTTTCGAATGATTTATTCCATAGTTCAGATGTTGATCTTCTCTTAGTGGCATCATGCTAAGCTGCTGTGGAAAATTAAGATTTGATGTTTTAAACAGAGAATAACTTAATTCAGACAAAAAAATACGGAAGGGAATAACCAGCTTCTAAATACCGAAAGCTTCTTTGCACAGAACAGACACTGCAAGTCATTTTAAAATTTTGTATTTTAAAATTCTCTGTGAAGAGTAAATTCTGTTTTGTTTCCATGCTTCCAGTACAATGGACTGGAGCACTTCTGTTTTCAATTATATCAACACAATCATGTAGAAGTCAATGCCATCACGCCATTGTAAAGTTGCAATGAAATCTGATTTGGGCCTTCTTTCATTTTTTGATTATGAGTATTATAGGCTTCTTTTCTTCTTTTTTTTTTCTTATTTAAACTGAGCTTTAACTTTTTGTTTTGTTTGGTTTTAACTAGGTTTGCCCCAGGCTAAAGTTCAGTTTGGACAGTCTGAGCTGAGAAAAAAAAAGCAAAACAAACACTGTTTGTCTCCTTTTGAAAGTTATTCAGGCACCAGGGGCTAGGTCTTGATTAATGCTCCCTTTTGAAGCCATTGTTATCTAAGCTCTTATACAATTTGTTTTGGAATTTTCCTTGTTTTCAAAAGTAGTGTTGAAAACTCAATGAAGTTAACACAAAGAACTACTGTAATGAAGTAAGACTGTGCCCATACCAACAAAAAGAACAAAAATGAATTTTTCATATGCTGCCAGTGAGCATCACTATTATGGGAATATAAGAACAGTCTGAGCTTGATTCAGCTGCCTAGAAACAAGCAACCAGTGACATCTGAGATGCCCAGGATTTCCCACATGGCATTCACATGCAAATCCAAAACGGCATAAGTCTTCTTTAGGTTCTTGGGGTGTCATATCTGACAGTCCTGTGCAGACTTTTCAGTGTCTCAAATGACATGAGGGAGTTTTGTTGAGGTGACTGATTCAAGCCCTTAGCTTTTGTTTATTCTGAGTCATTTAGTTTTTTGCCACCAAAATCAGCTTTATACTCTGTCAGTGAAGGACACACCTGTAACTGAATGTTTTAAACATCTTTGGATAAATCTGTTCAACATGAACTTTGAATAGTCTTCAAGCAAGAACATGACAGTAAACTACTACCATCTTTACGTCAAATGTTTTGTTCAGCTTGGTGGCAAATTATAGTATTCTTTCCCATGGGGAGTAAAACAACTATTTTGTGGAACCTCAGCAAACCACGTAAAAGCCAGAAGTCCAAAACATTACAGCATAATTAGATACAGCCCCTGTGACATTTGCAAAGTCACTGCTGTTTCATGTCATGGTGAATTGGTTGGTAGAAAATTCATTTGGGTGCTAATACAATTAGTGAAAGTACATTTTACAGACTTCGGTTCCATCACCATCTCTAAGACTGTGGCACAGCCATATCATAACCTGCTTCCCAACACACGCAGTATACAGTTTTTAAAAGAAAGTGTAGCATCTGAACAATTCCATTTATACTATGGAATATATTTTCCTTGTCAAAGAGATTAACTAATGCTTACTTTACCATTGCTATATCCTTTATTATGAATACTAGAGTACATTCTGCCGTACTGTTTCAGAAGGAGTTTCCGAGTGATCTGTTTCCATTTACTGCATGAGAAAGCTTCTTTTGAGACACTGTTTGCAATACGTAGACAAAGCACAGTGTCTGTTCTGTAGCTGTCACTAATATAAAGGCTTCGACCATTTAACAGGGTTAGCAGGCCCATTATGCTTAGTGAATTTTGTTGGCTTTTCCAAGCCAATGTGACAAGTACAATTTCTTAGCTTATTTTCTGGTTAGTTTCCTTGTCCATAGGCAGCTTGCTTTCACCTCAGCTGCCAGCTCTCTCCATACCACCCTTCTTACCTTACAAGGGCTGGCATGCTCTTCTCTCTGCTCACTGCACCAGCACGCCTACCCTCGGCACGCCTCCCCCATGTAAAGCTCATCGGTTCGTTCCACTTCTGCCCGCTGGCTGCAAAGAAGACCAGTTCTCAGAGCCTCTTTTACACTTGGTGACCCTTTGACACTGTGACATGATATAATGCTGGCTTGTACTACCAAGAATTACTAGTGGCTTTCAATCCTGCGTGAGCGGGGTCATTTAAGGATCCATCATAAATAACTATGAGCTTCTTTCTATAGCTGGTTTACTTTATTCTTAATATTGCTTAAACTTAGATTTCTACCTGCTAATGTTACTATGACTATACTGACCTCTAGGGGTTTGCTCTCCATCACAGAGCCTTGATGTCCTTAGTTTCCTGCTATCTCCAATAGTTTCCTGCTTCATCTGTGCAAACTGGAACCATTATCTTGCTCTTCTCCAAAGGTGAAGAAAATCTTAGAAACAAATCAATAGACTTTTAAAGACAGCTAGATACAACATCTCAAACATACTGCTATACTTAAATATTTTTATCACATTCATCCTGCTTTATTCATGAGAGTAATACCGCATTTTTTGATTCATAGACCTTTTCATTTTTATTCCACGCCCTTTCTGAGAATCATTAAAAAAATTGTTAGGAACAAAGACTTGAGCAGTTTTTCAGTGACAATTCACTTTTTGTCAGACGTGCATTTGTCACATATGAAGACAAGCTGGTCAGTTGCTTTAAATGACACAAGTGCTAAAAACATGGCCTTTGAATAATGAAATGGATTTTTTTTTGTATCAAAGTCTTTTTTTTTGTATAGAAAGTCTTTCTAAAGGCCTTTTGGCATTTTATATAGTTCAGTGTGCATGCACACAAATGAATACAACAAAAACATTATGGCCTTAATGTCTTGCAGCAGCACAAATTTTCCAAGGAAAAGGTCCAATACATTAGCTTTACCGTGGTAAGATTTTAGGTCAGCAAATGCAAAAATGAACGGAAAATGCTTGGAAAAACACTGGGAGAATCTCTAACTTCAGGATTGAATACAAATTCATACCATTCTGTTTTTAACATGGACATGTTAACATCCTCAGTACTGTGCTCTAATGTTTATTTGCCCAAATGAACAATTGGAAATAATTCATCAAAGCTATTATTGATAAATGAACACATTTTTCAACTAGTGCCCTTGCTATAATCACAGCAGAAAAGAACCAGGCCAAAAAATTACTAATTTTGGAAGAGCATGCTGGCTTCATGCCCAAAAAGAAACTTCTGCTCCCAACTTCTGCTTTCACCGGAACATCTGGAATCACAGATAATCAGGAAATCCGTAGGTGGAGAATGGGAAATCCTATAGTCCTCACCTGATTTGATGGGGAATTCCACTGTGGAAAATCCTATCAGCTATCAACTAGAACTACATACAGTACACAATCTTTAAAAAGCTATCATAGGAAAGTTTAAACAAAGAGCAGAAACAAGCAAGCAGGTGAATTTGTAGTTGTCAGTTAAATCTACATTTACTACGGCAGTAGCATTGGATTCTTAGCTATTTTATGAATCTCATTTAAGATGGCCTCAGGCAATAATTACCAGGGAACATACTACATCCAGAGAAGAAGGCTGAATTGACATGGCCATGACTGGACATGTCTCATTTTGCTCATCAAATTCAAATTCCTGATCCTCCTTGTAAAGATTCCATAAAAGCTGGTTTATACCTCCCTTCTATTTCCTTTAGTTCCACATCATAGACTTCATGCACTGATTAATTTTCCTTTTAAATTTCATTTGAGGCTCCTTTCCCAGGCCCATAGGTACTTAGCCTGTTTTATACTCCTTCTTCCTGCGATATACTCCCCCTTTTATAACAGACACAGGTAACTTTCAAAGGGTGGTCCTCTGTCTTTAATTGCTTTACATTTTACTTGGGATGGTTCTGACCCTGGCCCTGCAAGGCTGGTATTTCCTTAGTTTTATTCACTGCAAGCAGAGTCCTTGACAGCCGGCAAAGAAAGCTGGAGCGATACGTCTACCCCACCAGCTGTGGCTATGCTTATCATGCCAGATTATCACGCCAGGAAGCGGGAAGTTCTTTCAGGAATAAGATGCTCTTCCCTTCCCCTCCAACCCAATTTGGGAGCCTCTGCTTGGCGAGTTGTTCCCTAACAGCCTGGTTCCAAAGAAGCAGGATTGCCACAAAAGTGTCAATGAGATTTTCTGATCTGAAAAGGACTACAAAAGAAGTCATTCTGTTTAGGTCTCAGTGCATTGCAGCAACCCAGAAAATAGAAAAAAGAAAAAAAAAAGGCTCAAAAAAAGTTGGCAGCATTTTACAGGGATTCATGGAGATTCATTTACAGACTGTCCAACTGATGGATGATCTGAAATGCAGAAACATGACTTCAGCTTCTCTGTGATTGACAGTACAAGAGGGACTCAGCCATGCAGAATCTCCATTTGACCAAAGGCCTATCAGACCTGCTTTTATATTAAACAAAATAAGCCCTTGTGCTCATCAAAAGCCTGAAATTAGAAAGCAGAACAAGCACTGCATGCTTGAAATTCACTCACAGTATTTTTAAAAAACTCTTCCTGTAAACACAGGAGGAATTTAGTCAGTAGTACTAAACATTATGTTGCTAGGTGCTGCCTAAAAACTAAGTCCCTGGGCTACCGTGGCCCAAATTAGAATTAGCAATGAGCAGCCACCACTTAATGAGCAGCTCGAAAGCAGTTCTCACTGACACAGAGAACTGCGGGGGGAGCTACATCAAGAAATTGTGTAACTTCACAGCTCCACCTTTAGAAATGTAGGCTATTGACACTCAGCTAAAAGGTGATTGCTGGTGAATAATGGAACAAAACACAACAAAGAAGAAAACCTTGTAATCACAAGACACTATAAAAATGCTTTAGATAAGATTTGTATACCAAACTTTCATATTGCAGTACGATAAATACTAGCTTTGGTTTATTAAGTAAATTAAATTTTTATATGGTACACTCTACTAACGTAAGTGAAGTGCTTTACAATCAATACTTATTAACCGACTCGAGATAGCGGCTGTTAGCAAAGCCAGTTCTGAGCCAAGTTGCATACGTTCAGCTTAATCGGTTTAATAATAAACATAGACAGTGCATAAGCTGCTGAAAATGGACAGTGTCTATCTGAGCCTTGAGAATTATTTCCTTAGTCCTTTCTGAAATATAAAACACCTAGCACTGTTTTTCTCTCAGTACTCAGTCTCCAATCTGCCATGCCAAAGCATGTGTTTAAATAATGTAGAATAAAGCACAACTTTTTTTGGAGAATCAGTCACGGAAACAAACCCAGGAGGATGACAATATGGTTATTGTGAATGAACTTGTGCCCAGTATGGCATTTCTAAACAAAGGGTCCTCCCTGGGGCCTGCACCCACTGAATTATCATTAACAATGACTAATACTAGCTGTTTGGAGTTTCAGGAGGTGGGGTTCCAGTTTTTACAGGTGAGCAGTAAATTAGCTGAATTTGCTTAACAAAATTCCTTCAAACAGTTTCACTGGAAAATCTGTCTTTTCTGAAGCAGTTAAGCAATTAAGATGCAACTGCATTTAATGGCATGGGAAGACATTCCTCTCAATACCGTGACCTCTACATGTCATTTGTTTTTAAAATTACCCTGTCATGCAAGCCTAATAAATCTCCTGTATGGAGACTGAGACTCACACAGGTGGCTTTTCAGTTTATGCTGCTTGTTCACTCTCTCAGTCCTCCTCAGAAACACACGGGAGCCCCTTCCCACGGGCCGAGACGCAACGCGGCCCATGACCGACCCACCGGCCGGGAGAGTGGAGCGCCCCAGGGCAGCCGGCTCTCGGGGCTGCCCCGCGCTGCACTGCAGGCAAACGGGAGCTATGCAGTCAGGGACCGTGTCTGAAATGGCCAACTCCAGGCTATGGCCTGATACCATAGCCCTTTCCCAATGTCATATAATCTGATTCTCCCTGCTCACTTCCTCTTCTCATTTGTCAGGTCACTACTCCACGTGTGATACTCTTACTTAACCGCAAAACTTAAAGTCCGAAAAGCCTTAACAATATCAAGCACGCTAACTTAAAATATCAAACATATTAACTTGATGGTTACTCTGTGTATTGATTGCCCATGCTTAGAAAAAGTGATTTATCTATATGAACATTATATAATAAAAGTAAAGATTAAGAACATATTCAGAGTATTTTTGTATTTCCTGAAGACAATTCAATAGTTAACAATTAATCCAATTGTTAGCTAACTAAAAGACTAGAAGACTAAAAAAAGTTTGGACTGAAAGGCTATAAAGAAGTAGTGCTACTGTGTACTCAGCAGGAGTACAACAGATTGGTAACAGCATTAATAAACCTTGCTTAGCTATTTCCTAAGTTTGCAACCAGGAGCTCCAGCCACAAATAAGTTCCTTCAATTGTTTCCCAAACTGCTTCAATATGAAGAACTCAGAGGCAACTCTGGTCTATGGGAAACAACACACATTCATCTTTTGTTCAAACTAATCAAATTTTCTACTTTTTCTACTTATTTTCTGCTTCCAAACAGAATTCATTCCTTTAAATGTGTACTATCTTCATCTGACAAATTTATCACACCTAAACACCAAATCTGTCTCTTGCATACAGTAGTACCACACATCAAAGCATTCTGCACAGAAGCAATAGAGTCGTAACCTGCCTTTATTCAGCCCCATCTTACGCAATTCACCTTTATAACTTCCTGCCAGTTGTATTTAACCTTTGATTTCAACTCTGGAATATTTTCTGTAACAGTAGCCAAACCAAACAACACAAGTACAGTAGAATCCTTTCCCACATCAGGTTAAATTTCATTCATTAAAATACACAGGCCTTTTATTTTTATAAAACTTGTAATTTTGTGGATTTCTCAGTTCTTTTTGCCTATAGAGAACTGTTATATCTCATTAAGTGTTCCGGAATATGAAGCCTTAGCTAAGAATGGTACTCATTCTCATACTTTCTTTGCAGACTAAACAGTCAAAAGTCATATAACATGCTTGAAAATATCAAGCTAGTTTCTGACAAATTACATGTGCTCGAAGAGCATTCTCAATGGGCCAGCACTGTTTCAAGTATGGGAATGGGCCCCAAACCCAATCCTCAGATTCTTAATCCTGTGACCAACAACTACTAGTAAGGCTTCCCCTCATGCCATAGAAGGAGATCATCCGAGTACCTCAAACTTTAAAATTAGGCTGGTTCATTTGCAAAAATGAGACTAAAATATGTAAATTTCTCTTTTAAAATTGCAAAGTCTAATTCAAAACATTGTTACTTCCCAGCTGCAGCAGCTTTCACCCAGCTGCAACTTCCTGGATACTGAATGCACCAAATCCGTATTGATGTTTCTGTGGTAAACTGACATCAAATCAAATTATGGAAGTGGGTATGCATCTGGGAGAGAATTGAGGGCTCCTTCTTTCTCTGAGCTACGGGACTACTGTGATGTCTTATTATTCACACTACCAGGGAAAAACATTTCTTGGCTTCTTACGACATTACGACAGGTTTGATATGATGAGCAGATTCTATAGGAGGGTCCACAAAATATCCAAGCATATGGCCAACTATGTCTTGATTGCCTTGCTTCTCTCTTCCGCCTCCTTCACACATAACTTCTGAGATGTTAGTATTCTTTACTGACACACTAGAAAACAGAGATTTTAAGAGCCAGTGCAATTTTGTATTGATCTCACAGTACTCTTTGTTAAAATACATATGGAAAAAAAAAGAAAAAAAGAAAAAACATTGCCATTATCATTCTAAATATGACTTAGAACATCTAATCAACATAAGGCATTAATTGCCAGGTTCCTTAGATAAGGTAGCTTTTATGTAGCTGTGTCAAATTAAAAAAAAAGTAATACATGTCAAAGCTGTCACATTAAACCAATTAAGCATCTTTATCACTCTCCTATTCACTGAGGATTATAATGCATGGTAGGAATGTCATCCATATTTATCACTGTAAGGACAAATGCTTTAAATGAAACATTTGGGAACTGTAGGTGAAACATTTTGTCTGTTCAAATTCCTGCCTTGATGTTGTTTAAATTTGGTCACTGTTAATTTTAAGTATTTTATACCCACTAGATGATTACAAGCCCATTTAATGTACAGATAAGGCTTATAAATCCAGGCAATGAGGACAATCTGATTTGTTCAGGAAAGCACTCGCGTCATATTAATATTTGTTACAAAAATGGTTCTTGTATGGATTCAACACTCCCTCATAAGAGAATATGACCATGCAAATCATCACGAAAGGATTCAGAAAGTCATATATCTTATTTTATAATTTTCTTTTTCATTCTGAAAACTTAGGAAATGAATAAACTAACCTAACATGAAAAAGGGTGAAAAAAAAACATTTTCACCATTTGAAGCAAGAGTTCAAAATCTCTGCTCCTGATCTAAAACAGGACAGTTAAGTCTCTTAGGACACTATAGTATTATTTTAGCTCAATAATAATATTATTAGAGTTTTAAGATAAAAACAAGATGTTACATCAAAAGCATTGTACTATGCTTTCTTAAGTTCATGGATGCATTTGGTTTGTCCTGCTCTCGTAAATCACCTGCCAAGTTCAGTTAGACATTAATAAAAGTAGGGTTTGCAAACATAAGCCAAAGGAAGAGCAGTGCTGTGTATTTGCTTATACAATTTGATTCCAGAGCATTTTTAAATATGCTGTGTTTTCATAAATATTATAATAGGTAAGCACTTAGCACTACAGGGAACATATAAATACTGCTTTAAATTACTAAGATCATTTATGGGTAGGCCCATTTGTTTCCTCCCAATGCAGTGCTCCAGGTTGATAATTTTCTTTTTTGAGGGTACACACAGCGAAAGCAAAACCATTGGACAAGCATGGAAAAGAAAGTGTCATGTATGTTTACTTCATCCCAAGGACTATAAAACGAGGACATAATGCCTGGCAGCTCTTGAGCCCTTCCTTCTCCTTCCCATCGTTATTTTGTATGTGTGGCACCTGCTGACTCAGACAGTCTCCAGAACGACTGCTGGCACAACACTGTGCAAAACAATAAGGAAAACAAACACCCTGGGACACTGGCTTGACTGCTGGCTGGCCAACACATTAAATACACAAAAGGCAGCAATTTTGTCTGCACCTTGCAAAAGCTCAGGTATTTATCTCATTAAAGCAAGACAACTTCTCTCTCCACACACTTTTAACTTAAACATGAACCATGCAAATTGTAAAAGCATCCATAAGACTCTCCTGACTTTTTTAGCATGCACAAAGACTCTGAAAGACACGTCCCCATCCAGGCTTTCTGAATGGGAGAGTCTATTAATTTTGTCTTCCACAATAGCGATACTAAATCATGGCTTTAATTTCTTGTACATGAAATGACAAGCGTTTTTGAGGAAGGTCCATTCAGGACAGTAATTGCAACAGCAGAGCTATTTATTGAGAAAAGTCTTTGTGTTGTGTGTGTGTATAGCACTAGTGAGATCTGAAAATTGTCAGTAGCCACCAACCTTACTACAACAGAAATAATAAATGGGTCTGAGGACTGTTCGGAGGCTTCAAAACTACCAGAAAAGTATTGGAAGGTAGGCTATTACCTTCCAATAAGAACCCACATAGCAACACTACAGGGGCAGGCAGATCTTGTAAATTTAAAGCACTGATATTTTGTTTGCTCTGAAATAAGTTAAATTGATCCTGAAGCCAATACAGACTCCTTTAATGACACTAGTCCTGTTACAGCTTTTCAGTAAAAAGGAGGAAAGCAGTATTTCTGAAGTGCACACACACCAAAAAAGAAAAAAAAAAGTCACACAGAGTTACAAGTTCTTCGGGGGGATTATGACAGCTGTTTCTACCCTGTTTGGAAGAGAAACAATCCAGAAATCTGTTACCATGTTCAGGTCCTCATAAGCCTGCCAGCAAAGAACTTTTTATAGAAATATACATGCTTCTTTAAACTCTTATATATGGTCTAGTCTTGAAATCCATGCAGTTTATTAATGTGATTTTCTTTTGTCTGATCAGCATCTGTATGATTTTAAACAGATTCGTAACCTCCTGAAATCAATGGGACCACACCTGAACACACGTAGCTGGCTGAATCCAGGCTTACAGAAGCCTTAGTCCTGATCACCTGAAAGATGTCTGTAGGCCTTTTGCTCCTTATACAAAAAGAGATACTATAGACTGAAATATTTTCTTCTTTGCCTTGAATCATGAAGGACTGGTCTGTAAAGTGTTGTTGGCAAAAAGTTACTGCCATTTCAGCAGAGCCCAGGCTGGATGAGCTTTCCAGCTCCTTGCAAACCCGCTGTTTGCTAAGGGCCTTCTCTAAGCAGCACTGGAAGGATCTTCAACAGGAGTTTTGCTTAAAGCTAGAACATGACATGGACTGAGAAGGTTTTGCTGCAGTTTGGTGACCTAGTGTGTTGGGCCAGGGGAACTTTCAAGTATGTCTCCTACAGGAAGTATATCTCATATTTCCACTTTCCCTATACAGCAACAGAAATTGTTTTCACAGGAAGTCCTTACAGAAAGAACACAGACTGATTTAACACAATCCTAGGCCAGGTGTTTGGTCTGCAGGAGTGAAAAGGTAGAGAGATTGAGGAGGCAAATCAAAGACTGGCAAAAGCCAATTTCCTCTTCACGGGCTGCAACATACAGTGTATTGAATTTGGCATCAAGTTTAGAGGTCTTACAGTGAGGAAAGTATACACTTCTGGAGAAAGCATGACTGGTCTGGACAACCATTAAACACTGACAAAATAATCATTAACAAAGCCACAATAAAACTAATAGTTAAATTACAATGTAATCAGAAGCTGGTAGAACAAAGAATAATACTGCAAAGGAAAACAGCCGATAGCAAAATACATATAAAATGAGATGCTCTTCTTCCTTTTAACACTTCTGTTTTAAATAGAATCTATATATGGAAAAGAATATTCTTTTCTAACTTTACAAAAAGCCTAACACGAAAGCCAGCTGCTCCAGGTCTCAGCAGTGGCAGCTCAAGGAAGTTTCACTATAAAAGCAGAGCTCTATTGCTGACAAAGGGGGTACGTTTTCTCCTAGAGCAACGCAGAGCCTTTCATCAGCAGTCCCATAATTGCCTGGGTAGCATTCTTCCTATTGCTTGGGGTTACCAATCCAGCACAAGTTAATTGAAACACAGCTAGAGGATCTGTCATGTCAAAAACTCCAAACTGACAAATCTGCATCAAGTACTTTAAACTTGTCGAGGACTTTGGAGCTGAATCTGTTTTGCTACGACAATAAAGATCAGAGGAAAAATACAGAACTAACTTACAGGTGATTTAATCTCCAAGGATTATTACTATTCCCAGTTCATTTATAGTTTTTTTTTTTCTCAGCTCAAAATGCCCCACGCTTGCATGCTCTTGTCAGTACATATAGTGTACAAATAACAGACGAGCTTCCCTGAAAAGACTTCCGTGTACACCCAGAAAATAAAGATTCTCTGTAAAGAGGAAGAAAGCACAAATTATTAGAATAAATACTGAAAATAAATTTAATTATAATAAATAACATACACAGAAGGAGACTTTATCCAGGAGCTTTCAAAGCAGAAAATGCAATGGCAGAACTAAAATACCGTGTAAGTAAAGGATATCTAGTACCTCTTCAGCTGAAGTGGGAAACTAAACTGTAAGGTCAGGTCAATGGCCAAGGTTGTTTTATTATTGTGTACATTCCTGTTTTAATGCAGGATTTACCTATCTCTGCTTGTCGGGGTCCAGCATGGAGGGTAACGAGTCAGGCAGACGACACTTTGCAGCCAAACAAGTTCTTCTAGCCTCACCTAATTCTTTTACAGTGATTAAATTCTTAAGAGCAGAAAGGTTGTATATCTACGCTCTCAGTAACCCTTTCCCATCTAAATGGCATTTTAAAACTTGCTAGGGCTCCAAAAATTTTGAATCAAGTACACCTTCAGAATGACAAATACAAGCTAAGCTACAATGCTGAAGTTGTGTCAAACAGGTCTCTCTGGGGCACTGGGCTTTGCTGAGAGCAGTGTAACTAGTCAAAAGATATAACATAAAATGCTTGTGTTTTCATGTGATGTCTTATTATACAATATGTACAGAATAGTGGGAGAATGGTACGGTTCTGTCATGGCAGACAACCATCTTATACTGGGGTTAGTAGTGAAGTATAACCTTATTTAACAGATCCCTTGGGCATGTAAGCATGGAACCGCTTCCCCAAACCTTCCATAAAGGCTCTACTGTCCTTGCATTTAAATCTGTCCTTAATCATGCTGTATTACATTGAACTGAGTGGAAGGGTAAACAGAAACCAGTATTGTACCCATTTCCTTAAGAATTTTATTGCAAATTCCTGTAATATTGACTACCATGAAAACTCTGAATACTTCTGCAGATAGGGAGGACTTCTGTAATTAAGGACTTTATAATAATTTGTGACAGTGATAGAGCTTAAGCCTGGTGTCACAAGACAAAAAGTGGCTTTGATATGATTTATTCCTGATTTCTCCGAGACTAAAGAACTTCTTGTTTCTAAGAGAAGAATGGCAGCAAAGAGTGGTTCAAAATCAACTGTGCTGGTAGCTTATTGGACATTGTGGTGGAATGG
The DNA here is from genome assembly GCF_059628265.1 of Tinamus guttatus. Classification (NCBI taxonomy): domain Eukaryota; kingdom Metazoa; phylum Chordata; class Aves; order Tinamiformes; family Tinamidae; genus Tinamus; species Tinamus guttatus. The sequence goes on along the minus strand of NW_028289809.1, from coordinate 51,522 downwards.
ATGGGAGACAGAAACTTGCTTTAAGCTGGCAGAAATCAAAAGTAATTACTACAGCCCAATCCAGTAAAGCACTTGAGCACGCATAGCACTTTAAGAATGTAAATAGATCAGCTAATGGAACTTGCATTCTTCAGATGACATAAATGCAGCAACACTTTATTGGAGAAAAGATGATGTTGCTTATCTGTCATTTTGACAAAAGGGGGAAAGTTAGGGTTGTCTCACACAGCAAAAATGTCAATCTCGCACTCTTAGCCAGCAATGGAAATGTCATGGCTATGTTCTACATAAACTACAAATCAAAAGATATTTATAAACTGATATATATTTTAATTGCAAGAGAATATCCACTTAGACCATTTAGTATCATAATACTATTAAAAATCCTTAGTTAAGCTCCCATACTCTTTAACTGTAATATACATAGACAGAGTGAAGCTTGAAGTCTACTTAAGCCTCATTAGTTAGGGAAAGAAAACAAGAACTTTTAATAAAAAAATATCCAAAGTCATTTAAAGAACAAGGTTCTCTTTACCCTTTTTTTTTTTTTTTTTTTGGCCAATAAAAGCTGTGGGGAGAAAAGGAATGAAAAGGAGAAAACTGACAAATTATCTCCCACTGAAATCAGCAGATGATTCTTAGTGTTTTCAGAAGGAACTGGGCCAAGATCTTCAACAGAAGCTTACAGGATTGTTCATAGATGCTGTTAAACCACTTGTTCAGTGCACCCTGGCCTCTACGTTTGGTGGCTGTTCATTTTTTCCAGAGATTCTGCCAATGGCTGCTGAGCATTTGCCAAGGAGGAATGCCCCCCAAAAGCAATGCTGGAGTCAGAGCTGGGGAGAGTGAAGGCCAGTTATTGCAGTAACGCTGTAAGGACTTGACTGGGGGATAGGCTCATGCAGCAGAGAACCACTGCTGCCACCATGAAGTAGTTGCCTACACACAACATGCACAAAAACTCATTTGAACAAGATGTTAACTTTGACTTTTCTCCCTGCAGTTGTTTTTATCTACAAGATTAAATTTCAAAATTCAGATTCCTCACATGTCTAGTAATACTTGTAAAAAGGTCTTTAAGCTACAATTAAAATGATTAACTGGCTTTGGATTGATTTGCTTTTTTGATCTAAGTTTAAAAAAAAAGAAGAAAGAAAAAAAGAAAGAACATAGTCTGTTCAAACTTAGGAACCTGTGAAGGCCACAAGTCCTTCCCGATCCGCTTCCCCTGTCGGTCACAGAGCCCTTTGCTGCAGCTGCTCCGTGTGGAGAGGGGCTTCCCTGCCACAGGCAAGCTCACACATTGACACCAACCCGCACGCATCCCACGCGCAGTCCCAGGGAATGGGCTGAGCAGCGCAGCAATTGCTATTTCTGCACTGAAGTGAATTTATTTTAAAATGCGTGGCAGCTGCAGGTGGCCAGCTAATCTCTTCCCCATCCTCCTTTCTTGCCCTGCAGAACTGAACCGCCGTTATAGCGGTTATTTGATAACGGAATTCCTCATATTTCGCTTTGCTCACTGTTTGCTCAGCTGTAATGATGTTTAGCCAAAGACAGTCACTGCAGCCTGTAGTGCACTGAAATGCCATGGCAATAGCTTTTTCGTTCAGGCAATACAGGTGGAGATCCTGCCCCTTCGTCTTCCCAAGCTCAGATAAAGCTCCCATACCTAAGGGAAGTGGCACTGCAAGGCAGGCTAACATCTCACTGGCCGTGCAGTGCGGTGCGCCGGCCCTGCTCTCATTCAGCCGACGCTCGTCCACCAAGGATGGATCATTCACTATTAACAGATTTTCAGAGCCTTCCCACAATTCTTCTGAAGAAGTGAAAAACTACTCCCACCAGCTCTTCCAAAAGAATTATAAAAGAATACTTTTTTTTTTCAGCTAAAGCACAGAGATCTATAGAATATTCTCCAGACATCCTAGTGACATAGCACATAAAATTAGATAACTCAGGCTTGTCTTTTGTGTTACATACAGCCAAACAAAATTATCTAAGCAGTAGCTGCCCAGAGTAACTCAAAGGCAAACAGATATTCACAGCCCAGTGGCTCCAGCACTCGCTGCTTGACCAGGGCAGATTTACTGCAGTGATTAAGTTGCATTTGCAATGCTGTCTCATCTCAAATGATGAAGGGCTGAGTTTTAGGGGAAGCTGGTGTAGGCTATCCAGCCCTCACAAATTCTAACAAAAGTGCTGTCTTATCAAGTGTCAGCAGTGCTCCAAGTGTGCTTAATGGGACTGTTCACAACAGCATGCCATGGTCTTCCAGCGACACAGGAATGGCTTGGCAACTCCCTCACCGCCAAACCAGACAGTTGGGAATTTCCTCATTACAGCACCATGGCTCTTTGTATTTAACAAGTCATGGGGTATAGTTTCATGTCTGAAAACAAACAGAATTTCTTAAGCAAACTATAGCATTATAAGGTGTGTGTGTGAGACATAAAGAATGTACACATCCGAAAACCTGAAATCAGAAACCCTAGCACAAAGCTTCTGTACCTTTTTATCCTCTACTAAGCCTACTACAAACCGAAACTTCGTCCTTACTCCATAAGTGATTTTATGGCAAGAAGAAGAATATGCATTAGCTACTTTCTGTAAAATGCTCTGGGGGGATAAAACTCTCTTTTTTCACACAACATTCAACTATTCAGTTCAACTATTGGTGGGGACACTGCGTGGATATATTATTAAAAATGCCTACGTACATCAGAGTAAAAGTGACAATGTTCTGCCTCTGAAAAAAAATCTTTTTGGATTCTAGTAACTCCTGTTAATTACCTCAACATAGGAATATTCAGTAAAATGATCAATGAAAAAGCCTTCCTTCCCTCTCAAAGCATGTGTATTTTGAAATTGAGGGAGGATCTATATATTTTGAAAGTATTTGCAAGTAATGTCAGTCCAGACAGAAAATGGCCTAGTGCGCTCTGCATTTCTCTTTGCCTAACTGCCTGCAGTAACAGAAAAGAATTATATCCACCTATTTAATTAAATCATCCCCTGAGCACTTCTGCATGACTGACATTCTGGCAAAACAATGGTATTAGCACTCTGCTAATTAAATCAAAAAATTCCAGCACAAAAATGAATAACCTGCCTGAAGAAATCAGTAAAGCACCAAAAATAAACAGGGACATTAATTATATGGCAGACCATACCAAATTCATGAAGCAAAGGCAAATGTAAGGGTCACTTTACTCCTTCATTAAAGACATTTACAGTGAACAGCTAAAAGCAAATGAAATCCTTGGCCTCTTCTAACATGGGCTAGTGATAAAAACAAGGAGGGATAAAAAAAACATACAGACTGTATTGCTGCACATGCTCATGCAATTTGGAAGGCCACGGAAATCTGAAAAAGCAAAGATTTAGGAGCTTTTCTGTAAGAAATAAAACTAACCGGACCTTTCACCAAAGAATATTTTGATATTTTTCTTCTTATTTCCTTTTAACAATATAGGTTCCCTAACTCAACTGATTCTTGTCTTGGAAGCAGGTCACTTGCTTTCCCTTTCTTTCCTCCATCCTTTTAGGATGTCTGGTTTAGCCTAAACTGATTTTTATCTGGGAAAAGACTTTATTTGCAGTTCTACATTCAGCAGCCTCCAGACTAATATCACTACCAAAGCACACAAAATAATGCAGCTCCCATGATTCTAGTTAGGACAGTTTCAACAGCTGTCTGTCCTAGAACTCCCCTCTTTTCAAAGTAGTTCACTGATTTCAGACCATTTCCTGGCTTCTGTGCTCCTCCACTTTGGATACCAATGAGATAGCAGATTCTGTCCTTCAGGCATTCCAATGTTGGGTGTCAAAAATCTTGTCCACTCCTCCATAAGCTACAAGATCATCAGTAATTCACTTATACTATTCTTGTCCTTTAAATAAGGAGCAAAAGGCACAGCATAAACACTATTCACGTAAAGCACTGGACTACGAAAGCAAATCTGTTTTACATAAATATGTTAAAGGAAACAAACCAATTAATTGCATAAGCACTTTTTCATTTCTGAAACTTAAACACAGCAAAAATTTCACACACTGCAACTTGAATTAGTGGCTAAGAGACCCCTTCCTTCTCACCAATCCACAGGAATCTGAGGAAGCATAGAAGAAAAGCTTTAACCTTCAGAGAAGAAAGGTTGGAAAAAACAGTGTATTAAGAAACTGAGAACTGCATCTAATTTGCATACAAATTTTCACATGCATTGCAGATAAATTTAATCCATGCAAAACAGGGTACTATTTATAGGGTACTGAAATGGTATCCAGCTCACTACAGAGAAGTGAAAAAGGACTTTTTGGGTGCAAAGGAGATGAATTTTTTTATTTGAAAGCAGATTCTGGAAGTCTAAGCTTCTAGACACGGTGAGAAGAAGAAATAGTGGGAACTGCAGAGGAAAAACAAGGGGGAAAAAAAAGACAAATCTGGAAGTTTGTTGAACCAAACTGTGATGCTTTGTTTCTATTTGACATTAATCTGTGAGTAGATTCTGGAAAACAGGTCAAATTCTGTATTTTGCTGCTCTTTTCAGGGTCTTATTCATGACTGGCCTCTCTTATGACGTTCTGTGGCACACTAGGATAGCTGAACCAAAAAGGAACTGCAGTGCAGCGTGAGAGCTATGACAACACAGAGAACCTATCTGGGGGATTTTTTGCAGGCAGTTTTGATCACATTCTGACCAGTCAGTTCTGCTCCTGATCTATACAATCCTGGGAATCCTGTTATAGGTCTCCTTTTTGAACATTTACTGAAAAATGTAAAGTTCATTTCCTTGTAAGACAGAAAGGAGAATTTGCCCTCAGGACCTCAAAGAATTTTTAAATGTGACAAAAGGCCACACTGCTACAACCTATGAGCCTATCAAAATGTCATCTTTCTCACACAGAACACCTGTATGACTCTGAAGTGAGAAAATCTGTCAAAAAAAGTCCTACCTTTATATCTCATAATGGCATGTTTTCATTTATCTTCTGGATGAATAACCCAAGGAAATGAGACATCTACATGCCTTTCAGGAGGAGAGCAGATTTAAGTATAGTCTGCACTGAAAAATTCTGCTATCTAGACTTCAAAGCTTTTTATTCAGGACTTTGTAGATAACATAATTCCAAAAAGGTACATTACCATAATATTATGCTAATATATTTGATATTAGCTATAGCGATCTGTTTTTTTTTATAGCATTCAGTAATTTCATTAAAGTAACAATGCACATTATCAAAAAGTTGCATGTGTGTACAATTGTACAGAAGTAGGAACTTCAGAGCATGGACTATAAAGGAAATAAATCTTCAGTTAGTTTGACCTGGTCTGCAGTCACATGCTTAGTTTGTCCTCAAAGTCTTCACATTAAATGTTAGATAATAAAAAATATTTTATCTGTCGATTAAGACTGTAGAAATACATAAAAGAATTAAAAATTCTAATTCTGTTTTATAAAAAATACAATTCAAAAGACAGTAAGCGGAATGGTTATTACAATTATGGCAGCAAAACAATTACAAAATGTATCATTCTATACAATCAAGCCAAAAATACAAAAGCAAAATTGTTAGCAAAGTTCAGAGGCTAAGACCTAAGTGGTTTGCACATGAAAATAAGATATAGATTTATATTTTTGGATACATTAATATAAGCAACAAAAATCTACTTTTAGATACTGAAATACAGGCTGTAATTTTAAGTGCCATGTATGAGTGCCATCAGCTGACACTGATTTTATTGGATTCACTTCTGTCTTCTACTATTAAGATCAGAACCAGTCTCCAAAATGTAGTTTTTTAAAAAAAGTTTCAAGACTCAGCCAGCTCTGATTTTACAAACTTCTGTGAAAATTCTACTACATTTATGAAAGAGAGAGGTTGAATTTTGCAGTATTCCTCATTTCCTGCCTAGACATTGCCATATATAGGTAGGTGAGGACATACATTCAAGTGGTTATAACTAGGCAATGTTAAACTTCAGTATGTTATTGAAACTAAAGTGACTTTAGCCTCTCTCCTGCGTCATATGCTATTTTATATACACTACCTTTTGCTGTGTAAGCAACCTTGCTCTTCCTACGTTGCTAGTCTTCTCTATCCTGAACTAGGCCTCCTCTTCGTAAAGACAAGCAACATAAAGTGCTGTGGATAAGCAATCCATTTACCAATATTTAAGCTTTGCAAAACCTTACAAGGTTTTGATGGGCTGTTTCCTTTATAAACAATCCAGCTGTATTTATCACAGATGAATGAATCATAGAAAAAAATGAATATTTATTTTTAATTTGAAAATGTAATACATTTCCATTGTATACATGATCTTCAAAGACTTCAGATTTTTAAGAGGTCACATCAGGTTTTGAGAGGAAAAAAGGTTTGTGTGGCCCTTATGTTGAGTTTAGATCATCACCTTCACAATTAGTCCAGTTAAAATTTAAAGGAAAATTTTAAAATAACTGCTCAAATAATTCTCTGATTATTCATTATTTATGAAAATATTATGTATTTGGACTGCTTAAAAGACTTCTGGGAAATGAGCACTCTTTCCTCTTGTATACCCCACCAACTCTTTTCTCCTTTTAAAGGACATGGCAGACAAAAATAAATCTATATACCGTTAACAAAGCAGGAAAATACTATTATAAGATATAGATCAAAATGTGAGGGAAAATACGTCCTAATCCTCTCATAAAATTTTTCTGTGCACAATGCATGATCTTTGAACACATACACAGTAAGGAAAGCCATAAGCATTTATTAGCATGATAAAACTTCAAAGTATGTTTTGTACCAAACACTTTCACACTACGGAGTGTTTGAAGCATGCCAGTCTTTTATGGACCGAGCTGGTTCCCAGAGTCATTATACTGATAGTATGATAGACTGCAGTGGCAAGGTAAGGCCTCCTTTCTTGCAAATCTTCCTATACAATCCAGTGGCATTTCAACGAGTATTTAAATCAAGAAGGAGTCAACTTGGACCAGGTGCAGGTTGCAGTAGATTTGGGATGATGCTGCCAATTAGCCAGTGAGAAAAAGCTCACTAAGGACGTTCCCATCCTGAGAGCTTACAGCAATAATGGAATTACAGATTGCTCACATTCTGGTGAAGAGAGATAATACATCCTAAGGATACAGGGCTGTTCAGCATATTAATAAAGGAGCTGAGAAAATGATACGAGAATGACAAAGTTTTCTCATTAAACTACGTAGTTCAGGATAGTAAAAATTAAATATGGAGAAGTGCAGAAGAAAAAAGGTGACCAGGCCATTGTAATAATAAATTGCAGAGGAAATTCAGTGTAGAGAAATGTCAAGTGATATACAGAAGAAAAAAAAAGCGTTCCTAAATTTGCATGTACCACAAGTTGGTGCAAGTTGGCTAATAATACTCAGGGATTCAACTTGAAGTTTATAATGTACAGTTCTGTGAAAACACTATGTCACTTCCAAATAACAGAAAACAAAGCAGTAAAGAAATAGGGAAAAGAACTGAAGTTCTCACTGTCTTATTGTATAAAATGCAGTATGTACAGTACCTACATTTTGAACACTGTGTGCATTTCTTATGACTTTAAGATCTTCCCCAGCTTAAAAGCATATAGCAGAAGCCAAGATTGCACAGAAAGCGATTATCCAAGATACAGAAGAGCTTCCCTGTGTAGATATATCAGCTTGGAAACTGAGTAAGGAGAGATATACTAAAGCTCTATTAAACTATACCTTAAAAAGAAAAGGCAAATAAGGGCTAATTACTTAGGGTTTGTCCTAATACAATAATGAATAGGCATTAAATGCAATTATAAAGTACTTAATTACGAAGAGGTAGGGTTTTGTTTTTTTTTTTTTTTTTTAAACACAACATGCAGTTGAGCTGTGGAAATCATTGCCAAAGGATGTTGTACACCCCAAAAGATTATTCTAAAGACAGAATAGACAGATTGATGGAAAACATTTCTCAAGCAATATTAAATGAAAAGATAATGCCTTTCATGGCACATCTGAGAAATCTACACGGGAGGTGTCTACTGCTGGTTGCTGGGAAATACCAGGAAATTAAACCTAAAACATGCTATTATCGCAGACATCTCCAACAGTGACTGCTAAACACAAGCCACTGTACCAGGTAAGCCTCTTGATCTGATACAGGACATTTTTTTTTTCTAGCTGAGTGTTAACAGCGCAACTGAGGATGCAGTGACTTTCCTAGAGCTTTGCAATGTGGCAGACCACAGATGTTCAAGCTCAGTTGTAGATGAGCTGAATTAGCACAGCAGTGAAGACACAGCCCCTAAGAATTTGATGAAAGCTTCATCTGAGGATCCCCTGAGACTGGCTACGGAGTGACTGCTTGCACATACAAGGTCAAATGAGAACTTCAATAATCAAACAGTGATGTTACAGAGTACATGTTATATAACACTGTTGCTTGGTTTTAAATCAACTATAAATAAATAAAAGATAATGTCAATAGAATGGAGGACAGTTCCAGAGGCTAACTAAATGCTATTATTGTCCCATATGCTATGGAACAATGCTATTCTGCTCTTAAGAAAATATCAAAACAGCCAACACTAGCCTACAGCAATGCAAAGGCAAGAACTTTGCACAATGTGTTCAGTTTAAACACATTGGAATGTCACAAAAAGGCCATAATCTGAGCCAAGCCAGTGACTTGCAAACCCTGTTACCAAAATTATAATGTGCTTTTTATGACTTATATTACCAAAACACTAAAGACAGTAGCCAGAGTGATTGATACTCCATCCATGTCTAACTTACCCCAAAATTCGGCACAATTGTAACTGAGCAGTAGTTCAAAGCTGCTGGTGCTGAGATACCAAGCGTATATACGCTACAGAGTCTGGGAGTTTGACTTTAGCTGAGATCTACTCTGGCCCTCTGGACTGAACATACCCACCACACACGTGGCCCAAAGTTGCTCAAACAACCCATAGTCAGTCTGAATCTGTGTGTCCCTATTAGCAGCTGGAGTGCACCCTGTGCACAACTTACAGGTTAGTTCCCTCTGGAAATAATCTGTTTTTTTTGCATACTAGAGCCATTTGTAAACAAAACTAACACACAGTGCAGCCAGGTCCTTCCAGGGACTTTATTACTGCTACACCAAGTACACCTCCAAACCAAAACGCTCATGCAGGTGTCCATTTTTCTAACGGCATGCAGCAGAACAGTCAGAATATGATACATTACATGGAAACTGGGTAAGTGATCTGTTCAAGACTGGCTTAGTCTCAGTTTCTGACTAAGATTCTAATGTAGAACATACCCTTTCACATATACACCTACTAAAAAGTTAACCCCTAAAATCATCTCATTTGTAACAACTGCATATATAAACAGCTAATAATCTTCAGAATAGCCATGTACCAACTAATCAATTAAATACCCTTTCATTGCATTTTAGGGACAGAATAGTTGTCTAGAAGGTTTAAGTACTGCCTAATGGAGGTATTTGATCACTGATGCAACAGAGGAGCAGGAAATGGCTATGAGGATATGATGAGAAGAAATGAGAGGAGATTTGATCAACACGTTCAGGTACCTGAGGTACTTGAACTTCATCATCCTCCCTGATTGTACAGTCATTCTCCCTGACTGTAGGGAGGATGGGGCCAGGCTCTTCTCCGTAGTGGCCAGTGACAGGACGAGGGTTAACGGGTGTAAGTTGAAACACCAGAAGTTCCACCTCTATGTGAGGAAGAACTTCTTTCCTGTGAGGATGACAGAGCCCTGGAACAGGCTGCCCAGAGAGGTTGTGGAGTCTCCTTCTCTGGAGATCTTCCAAACTCGCCTGGATGCCACCCTGTGCCACGTGCTCTAGGTGACCCTGCTGGAGCAGGGGGGTTGGACTAGATGATCATTAGAGGTCCCTTCCAGCCTCAACCCTTCTGGGATTCTGTGGTTTTTTTTTTTTTCTTTAGTTCCCACATGAACAACAATGCCCAAGTGAATGCCGAACAATACCTATCATATGAAACCTATCAAATGCCTCATTAAGGTCTGAATACAATAGTGCAGGAAATCAAACACAACACAGAGAAAGTTTAATGCAAATCCACCTATTGAGATTTGGGCAGTTCTCTAGCCCTGTAAGTAACAAATACGGACAAAACAGGAAACTACTATGTGTGCATACACCCTTACCACACTATATCAGGTACAGAGCAATCAATTTTTCCAGAATAAACAACATTGCAAGGAAGAAGAATCTGTATGAAAACTCTTTTAAAAATCTTAGCATCATAGAATCATAGAATCCTTAAGGTTGGAAGGGACCTCTAGAGGTCATCTAGTCCAATCCCCCTGCGCATGCAGGGACACCCAGAGCACGTGGCACAGGACTGCATCCAAGCGGGTTAGGAAGATCTCCAGAGAAGGAGACTCCACAACCTCTCTGGGCAGCCTGTTCCAGTGCTCTGTCACCCCCACTGTCAATAATTTTTTCCTTAAATTCCTGTGGAACTTTTAGTGCTTCAATTTGTGAACAAAATAATCATTATCAAGCAGATCAAAGCAACAACTTCAAAAGCTTCCTGCAGAAAGCGTGAAGCCTCTCTGTTGTTTCAGATTAGGGGTCCCTATGACCAGGGCTTGGTAAAGCAGGGAGAAGGGGTTAGCCTTTTGCTCTGGGTAGGTACTTAGGTCTTTTCCCATATCCCCTCCAAAACAAAAAAGCAGAATGAGCCAAGGTGCCCTTGTCTCTTACCTCTTTTTGATGTTGTCTTTTGTCAATGGGGAACCTGAGATAAAATATCATACTGAATTACACAGGTCCTGAGCCTGTGTGAAGACTAGGCAACTGTAATTGGAAAGAATGGCACAGTTGTACAAACGCTGTTAGGGAACAGAAAAGTAAAAGAGTAAGTCTGAAGTTCTTTTCGTGTTGGGAAAGTAAGTTTGAACATAGCTAGGAAGATCATCACAGCTGCCACTATCCCTGCAAGTGAGGCAATCTAAATCCTCTTCTCCCTCTGCCACAGAGTTTACAGGGCAATATTTCCTATCTAAATAATAGTACATATATAAAACATTCCGAGACCAAGTAATGAAACCATCAAAATATTGCTATCACATGAGGAAGTACAACAGTCCTAACCTATAGCTTCAGAAAGATCTGCAACACCTAGAGGCTTAAATTTATGCTTTGAGAAAGTAGCCATTAAGTTTGTTGTCAGGTCAAAAAGAGAGTGTTAACACATCACGTGATTCCTGTCACCATTTTATTCTACATTGCTTTGTTCTGAAACTTCTGAACACTTGTAGGTGATCTATCTGATGAGGAAAGAGTTCTTCTATAGTCTGTACCATATATCTTCTTCTGGGACTTCCTTTTTCACTTTTTAAAACTCAACATGGTTATGAAAAAGCATTTTGCTTCCTGAGGGTTTTGCTGAAGAATACTACAGGAAGTCCTGGCTATTTTGTCTGTGTCTCTTCTCGTTTTCAGTCTTGGAGACAATGCAGGTTGCTTGAGGGTAAGATGTGGTACTCATATCTAAAATGATACTGACAATTGCTGGATGAAGATGGGGCTATAAATAGGTATGCCTGCAGAAAAGAAAAAAGCACTTCATGTACCAAATTCTGCTCTTTGCTACACCACATGACTCTTGAGTTATTAGACTGATTTCTCTGGCATTCCTCCAAGCTTAACTGGTGTAGCCTGAGCAGACTTCACCTGACAGTAATTAGCTGGTTTTCTCCAAATGAACAGCCCAAGGGAACACAGTCAAATCTGAGTAGGAGCTATTATTTTCCACAACTCTTCTTTGCCAATTGGGGAAGAATATAGGGTTTATGAAATCTATCACATTCTGATTTTCAAATGGAGCATGTTTGAAAGACTTTCCACTGTGGTAGTGTATGTCCTTATGACATTTGAATTTACGTTTGCTGAAAACTAAAGCATGACAATAGGCCAGAAATTTAATGACAATAATATAGTATCTCCTTGAGGTCTTTTCCAACCACATATACATTTTTATCTTTTATAAAGTTTTGTTTTTTAAAAAATAGAGATAATAAAGAAAGGAGAAGGCAGTAAAGAAAATTCCTCTGTATTCCTCAAGTGCTTTTAATGGCATGGAAAAGTTTTTTATCTTCCTTTTTATAGCCAGAGCTTGCTGTAGTAAACATCTTCCTCAATTTCTTCCTCAAACATTTTCTCTCTCATGTGCATGTATTTTCTGTATGTGGTATCAGTTAATAGCAGTCAAGTTCTCACATCTCTTTTCAGACTCTCCAACGGCTATGATTAACCCAGTTCTCAGTAGGTTTCCTTTCTGCTGTAGTCTAATGAACAATGCTTCTTTGTTTGCTCACAATAAGAGGTATATTTATTTCTTAGCTTTATTACACTGTCAGGCTAAAAAGAGTGCACACTATCCTTTCTGATTCTGCAGGTAACAAGTTACATTTCACCTCAGACTCTAAAGAAATCATAGTTCATTTTTACCTTACAGGTTAGCAAAAAAAAAAAAAAAAAAAAACAGAAATCAAACTGAAAATGCCTTATGTTACTATGAATCTAAGGATTGAATAGATTTTCAGGAAAAAAATATCCCAGTTACACTCTGTTGCTTACCTTGATTCACAGCGAGCTGTCTCTATGCTTTGACTAACATTCAGCATACTGTTAAGTTTTCAGTGTAGGGGTCTGATTTAGCTCTCATTAATGTCACCACTAATGACTGGTTGATATTACTGAAAACAGTCTCTGATTCTACAGCAGTTAGGCATGCCTGTTTTAGCAAGAGAATGATTTATTCATAGTTATGCCAGAAAAGGCCTGTTGCAGTTATAGTAGCTTTAATGACTTGAATATTTTGCATACTTATATATACAATATTAGGCTTTTTTCGTATATATAAAGAAAGACACTTACCTGATCTTCAAACTATTTCCATGATGCTTTCAGTTCTTCATTTAATCTCTTTATATACTGAAAAGGCAACAAAAAAGAGGGAGTTTTGGTCTGTATACATTTTTAATTTAAACTACAACATATGCTTGGCAAGACACAGTCCATTAGAATTTGACAAACATACAGTATACTTCTTGAAAGGTGTAGTTTTTGTATCTATTTTTACTGTACTGGTTTATTGCAAAAAAACTACTTTATACTTAAAAGATTCCCAGAGATTTTTAAATACTTCCAGTTTAACAGATGATAAAGCAAAACCAGCTAAAACTAAAACTAGATTTTTGCAGTTTTAGTCAAGAACAGTTTCTAGAACTACACAAATAATAGACAGCAGAGCAGGAAGTAGAACGCAGTGGTCTTAACTGCCTGACCTCTCCTCAAACTAGAGAGAACAATGCAAAAAATAGGCTGAAAATAATAAGCCATTGCATAAACAGAGAAAATGATTTCAAAGAGATGAGAAGTAGCACTATGGACTAGCTTGATTTTATTGTACAAGCACAGCCAAAAATTAACTTGTTCAATGAATGAGCTTATCAAACAGACAGGCCAATCCATTGTAATGGCTTGACTGTTAGCAGGGCTGGCAGCTCAGCTGAACCTTATAGTGTAATTAGCTAAGGATAAATTAATCTGTTCTCCAGTGGGGCCTGTTGATCTTTCCCAGGTTATGAGCCTTCTTAAAAACATGCTTTCTAGTTGGCTTTTTTTTTCTTTTTTTCTCTCTCTTCTCTCTTTATGTTTAATTTAGTCTTCTTTGGATTTCAAACAAATAGTTGTATCTGCAGCTTTAACATTTTTGGAATACTGCTTTAACATTTTTGGAAGAGCTTTCCTGAGTGTTAGAGCTGTGTGGTTTGTATTAATGTCAGACCCTTTTCCAGTTAATGCTGGATCTTTAGACTCTTTGTGCAAATGCTCTTCAGGAAACATCACCGCTAGTCTTAAGGAAAGTAAACATTTAGTTTTTGCAACACTGTCCTTAAATGACTACATGTACCTTAGGCAAAAAGGATTTGGCACAAATGTCTTTATTTTACTTTGGTTACCATAACTGAAGTTTGCTTGCCATACTTGAGCTTTTTAAAACTGGAGATCTTGGTTATCATAAGCTATTGTACCTATTTTGAGGGTATACTTTATGATATTTTCCAATGTGCTCACACAGCATGCTTTAATGCTAATAGAAATCTTATTTGCTTGGGTATATAGCTCTTTCTCTGTCTTTATCTGAGCTGGCAAGCTTAAAAAAATACTATTGCTAATTTAAATATATGCAAATCAAATCTAAAAAGGAAGAAAAACAATGGATAACTGTATTCAGATTTTTTTTTCATTTAAAATGCACTGAAAGCACATCCCATTAATTTAAACCAGAAATAAAGCTGTCTTGTGCAAAGAACTAAATATAACAGGTATTTCTTTTCCTCCCACACTACCCTCCATGAAAAATTAGACTTTATTTGAGCTACTAAGCATGCAAGTTGTTTTTTTTTCTCCCCATTATTTTTATTTTGCATCCCTTAAAACACGGTTTCCAGGCCTGGTCATGGCACTCAGATGTGCAGGCCATGCCACCGAGGCCATGGTGGCCTGTGCAGATCCCACCTCGCAGGGAATTTGCTAATGGCGCACACCTAGACAAACTATCACTGGACATCTCCAGGAAATTAAACACTGCAGCAATTGCTTTTGCCTCGAAACCGTAAGTTGTAAAAATAGCTCTCTGCTACCCCATGAACCTTGCTGCCAGCTACGGTGTGACCACAAGCCCCTTGGCTCACTAGGAGACGGACGTCGCGGATGGCTGCGGCATCCCACTGCCGTGTGGTACTTCCTGCACGTTTACTCCAGTGCCAAATAATGACAGAGGCAACGGCCTCCACAAACCTAATGTTTTTCTTATGTTCAACCTCCCTTTCGGCTCCTATAGGTTACTTTGAAAAATTAACTTGACACTTAACTTTGTGTATGTTAATTTCTATTTATGTTATCCCTACATGGATTAGTTTCCTAAGATTGCACTGCCGGAGACCAGCAGCCTGTTTCTCCTCACACCTACCGTGAACCAAGGGGTGATGAGATGTGACAACCAGGAAATTTGGCCTCAGATAGTGGTGCAGTTTTCCAGGGTTTGCCTTGGAGCTCCAGGCAGCTCCTCAACATTGGCTTCTTCACCTGAAGGAAAACACATAGTATTTTATAATACTCACTTGGGACCTGTGTCCTGCTCCACAAATGGTGGACAGAAGGCACAGCGGGCCGAATGTGAGCTTTTTCTGTAACATTTCACACCCTGGGACCACAGCCAGGTTGTCAGGATGCAGAACTGTTCACCCCTCTTACTGCCCCCCTCCAGATGGCTCAAAGAAAGGAAACAGAAACTAAGTGGACGGTAAACAAACCCACCATGCCATCGCTACTTCCCACCTTCCCACCGAGCTCCCAGAGCTGTCCCCGGTGCCCTCTGCGGCCTGGCCACCTACCTGCTCCGCCATTTCCTCACAGCGCTGCCGCCATCTTCTGGAGGGTTCCCCCGTCCCGCTCCGCAAGGACGAGGCAAAACCGCCTCCCTGCTGCCGGCTGCACCCTCGTCCAGCAGCACTGCGCGCTGCACACACCGCACTTTAATCACTGTAAGTGTGGCGTAGAAATTGAAGCCCCCAAGGAGCGGGGGCAGCAGGAAAATGAGAGAGGTGCCGTGGTAGCCCAGATACCTAGAGCTGCCCCGCCACAGGCGAGGGCACGCCAGGAACTGCGGGGAAAGGCTGCCCCGGCACCAAGGTGAACTGCTTGCCAGGGCGACCGCAGCTGCAGGCACCTTCATCGCTTGGCACCCATCAGCAGCCACGCTTTGAGGAGTCACCAAAGCGCCCCTGCCCTCCATGCGGCCAGGCTGTGCTCGTGCTGCCGGGGCCCCTCTGAGCTGCCATTTCAGGCAGTGTCCCCTCACATAAGGAAGGCGGTGCGGTGCAGCCCTTTAGGTAGGGTGACTGTCAGCCATGCTACCTGATGGAAAGAGCAAGCGAGCTGCCCTGCTGGCTTTTTAAAAAATTTCCACTATTTACAAGGAGGTTTGGGTGGTTTTTTTCCTCACTTTGGAAGCTTTCCCAGGTTGCTGCTTAAGTCCTAGAGATGCAGGGCTGGTTTTGTTCACAGCTTTTGCTGAAAGGTAGGTTTTGCAACAGTTTTCCATTGCCAAACAGCACATGGAAGTCAGACACTTTTTTTTTTTTTTTTTTTTTATGAGAACTGAAAATGCAATGAAAACTGGCTTGTACTGGAGGAGCTCAGGGATAGCCAGTGAGATCGTCCCTGCTGCTGTGACTGCTAAAGTGACCATTGGCTGCAAAATCTTCACCTTTTTATTAAGAGTTTGCTGCAGTCTGCTAACAGCTTCCTATTAAGACTGCTGTCAGCATCAAGATTGGCTCGCTCGGGCATTTGCTCTGACAGCTTGCTGAGATTTATGGTAGCCCAATGTCACTGAACGCAGCAGGGCCAGAAAGGGCAACACAATCCATTGGCTTGGGATTCACTGAGGAATGAGCAAAAGCTACAGCAAACATGAATTTGTTTTTGGGCAGGGCTGGTGATCAAAAGCGTTTCAGTGTGCATTAGCACAGAGCAGAAGCAGGTCCAGCAGAAGCTTTTTTAACGAGAGCTTCACAGAAGAGACCAGGAGGAAAAGGCACACAACCTTGGCCTGCACAGCCAGTGCCAAGCTGCTTTCCCATTTCACTCAAAGTAAGTGAACTGGGATATTAAGCACAGAGTTTTCTCTCTTGCAAGCAGCAAGGCAGGGTCATGTGTGACTTTCCATTAGGATATTTTACTATGAGACTTCTGAGATAACATGAGATAAAATGATAAGACATATTGCAGTATTTTGTTTTGTTTTGGAGAAAATTATCATTGGACCACAGAATAAGAGGCTGGTAAGATCATTAAAGCTGACAGGAACCTCAGGACTCTCGGCCCAACCTGCTGCTGTCTGCACGGACAGGCGCAAGGTCCTACCAGGTTGTTAGGGCTTCGTCCTGTTGAGACCTGAACTCCCCAAGAGTTGGCGGGGACCAAGCTGGACCTGCCCCTACATGTTGGTGACCCTCTGGCAAACTCACTCAAACTTATCAGTGTCTTTCTTGTACTGGGGGCCTTCAATTTGGTGTCATGTAATGATACATTATTATAATAGCCGATTATAGTAGCCGATACCCCAGAGGGCTGTGCTGCCATCCAGAGGGACCTGGACAGACTGGACAACTGGGCGGTGAAAAACCTCATGCAATTCAACAAGGCCAAGTGCAAGGTCCTGCACCTGGGGAGGAATAACCCCAGACACCAATACAAGCTGGGGACTGACCTTCTGGAGAGCAGCTCTGCAGAGAAAGACCTGGGTGTCATGGTGGATGATAAGTTGACCATGAGGCAGCAGTGTGCCCTCGTGGCCAAGAAGGCCAATGGAATCCTGGGCTGCATTAAGAAGAGCATCTCCAGCAGGTCGAGGGAGGTGATCCTGCCCCTCTACTCAGCCCTGGTGAGGCCGCATCTGGAGTATTGTGTCCAGTTCTGGGCTCCACAGTACAAGAGGGATGTGGAGCTGCTGGAGAGAGTCCAGCGCAGGGCTACAAGGATGATCAGGGGCCTGGAACATCTGCCCTATGAGGAGAGGCTGAGGGAGCTGGGCCTGTTCAGCCTGGAGAAGAGAAGGCTGAGAGGGGATCTAATCAGTGTATATAAATACCTCAAGGGAGGGAGTGCAGAGGACGGTCATGGTCTCTTTTCAGTGGTGGCCACTGATAGGACTAGAGGAAATGGCCGGAAACTGAAACATCAAAAATTCCATAGGAACTTAAGGAAAAATTTCTTAACAGTGAGGGTGACAGAGCACTGGAACAGGCTGCCCAGAGAGGTTGTAGAGTCTCCTTCTCTGGAGATCTTCAAAACCCGCTTGGATGCAGTCCTGTGCCACGTGCTCTAGGTGACCCTGCGTATGCAGGGGGGTTGGACTAGATGATCTCTAGAGGTCCCTTCCAACCCTAAGCATTCTATGATTCTATGATAATCCTTTTGCTTTTAAATTGTCCTTTTAACTCTTCTCTTTCAAAACATTCCAGGGCAAAACAGACTTCCTAGGAGATTTCTACAGGAATTTGACTGCTCTGTCAGCAGGGCAGGCCAAGGGCAATCACACCTGAGAAGAAAATTAAGCTTCCATTTCTTTAAGGGGACTTTAATCACATTTAAATTCTTTGAATTGTCACTTTTAAAGTATTTTGGTCCCTGGAAACAGATATTAGAATTGCCAAAGCCCTGCTACAAGTTTGAATTCAATTTCCATTTTTCCTTAAAGTAAGTCTTTGTGCTACACTAAGAACAACAAACATGTTAGTGTCACGTGTTTTGAAATAGGTTTTGAATTCAGAATACAGTTCAGGGAACATATCACACCTAGAAAAACTGTCCTGAAAAGTAAAAGAAAAATGAACAAGAAAAGCCCTCCCTCCCCCCAAACAAGCTGCGTTTCTTGGCCAATGAAACATTAAGCTGCTCAGAAATGGGACACAGAGCATACTTTCCCATACTTGCATTTTTAGCTTGATTTAGAAGTCGCTATAGCTTACTAGGATAAGCTGCTTAATATTTGTAGCCCATGTGATCTGTGTAATGGGATGGGTTTGTAGATCTTGGAGACTGAAGAAGCACCGAACCATTAAGGAACAAAGAATACACTAGGTGTCCTTTTTTTCATGAAACATTTTTGATAATTTTCTTCATCTGCTGTCAGACATAAATATGATCTGCTCTGTCCTCCAAATCAGATAAAGAGAAGGCTTCAGGCAAGTTTGGGAGACATTACACGACAGGGAGGGAAGGAGGGGGTGACTTTTGAGACAAACAGAAGTAAAACTTGTGGAGTTCACAGATCTCCTCCAGGGTTAGCTTACTGTCTTTGCTGCTGGCAGTAAAACTGATTAACGAGTTTTCAATTACTGTCCAAACCCCTACACAGAACAGGTATTTCCAGACGTTGAGGTATGTAGAGTTCGTCAAACCAGTTTAGGTGTCATGTCTGGTTTAGGAAAAGAACAATTTCTTCCCCTTCTTTCTCCGTGTTTGCATCACTACTTTCTTTCTACAGCTTGTAACTGATTTTAATTTCCTAAAATTTTAAATTAGAATTTATGCTTCCTTGTAAAAAGGGATAAAGTACAATATAATCAAAAGGTGTCATGCTATTGAACTTCCATTAAATGCACTGGTAGCTGAATATTGGCTGCATTTTTACTAGGGACTGGACAAACCAGTGAATCACCATGGAAATAATTTCTTCCTGTCTCTCGAGTTTTAGTAGTTACAGAAAACGCCTCTAGCCTCTGAACTATGCCTTGAGAGGAATAGCAAACCCTTTAATCATTCCAAGTGAATGTTCCCAGTGAAAAATTGCAAATGTCATATTCTATTTGATACCAGTATCCAGGAACAAATGTGTCCGCGTTATTTTTTATATGGAGACCCTCCACCAGGATTACAGTAAAATAAAAGACGTATAATTTATATCGTATTAAAGAAAAGCTTTCATTGCCTTTCCATTCATTCCATTTTAAGCTCTGCATAGCTGTCTTTGCTGAATTTTCCCTTGATTTTTTTTTCGCCCGTGGTAATCTTCATTTCTTTTTTGTTAAGGCTTGCACCTTAGCCTATGTTTAGGCCGTAAGTACTTCTGTATGGTAGAGCATCTGGAGTATGATACCTTAAACACCCTTCTGTGCAGTGGAAGCTGGTGACCGCAAGCCAGGAAGTGGTGTTAATTTGCCAGGAAGTGGTATTATTTTCCTGAAATAGCTATCAAAGTCTGTGTGTAATAATAAATGCTGTAGAATGTTATGCTGAGGGTCATCTTTCAGACAAAAAAACACCCTGTGGTCCTTATTATCTGCAAACAAATAAGATCTCATAGTTGCTGTTTTCTAGGACTATCAGATAAGTATTTGTAAATTCCCATGTCCTGGCTTCATTCTTTCTCATTCTGTCTGCTTAAATTCTTTTATGAGTTCTACTAAATAAGGTATTGTAGTTGTAATTGTGTAACATATGTGACACTGAGATCATGCAGCAGTTGACTGCGCATAGTGAATTGATGTTTAATTCATGCAAGTGTTAGGAAGGTGGATTGGTATTTCTGTGGTTCTTTCTTTCCTGCAGACTTATGTCAGGCCAGTTTAACAGCAGGCTTTGTCCTTAACATGATCCATATCAATACATCCGCTTAGCATGGGAAGGCCACCATGCCCTCTGCTCTGGGCCCTCAAACCACAGATTGCCTTTCATGAATAGCAGTAGCAAAAGATAATTGCTGTGAAAAGGTGCAGGCACAGCTACTCACACAGCGCAATACCTGATCTTCCTCCAACCCCTTCCATGAGCTTCCCCAAGTGCATGTTCCCTGGTACATGTTCCTTGCTGTCCCCCGTGCATGCTCTTCGTGCCGGGACAGATCTGACTTTCTAGGCAAATTTGCCATTCCCAGCCCCATCTTCCTGCATCCAGCTTCTCTGCCAGCCCTCCTGCTCGGTACCGGATAAAACACAACGCCCACCTCTGCCTCAGAGGCTGGGGAACCTGGAGGGCTGTATCTCAATCTGGGTTCAGCAATGGCCTGATAGGAGGGATTTAGTCTCTCACAGAGACGCTGTTAACTGAACAGTGGTAGCAGGAACTGATAACAGGATCAAGTAAACTAGATAGCAATGTGAAGAGGAGATAAAAAGATCAAGGATGAAAATAAAATATTGTTTGCCATCATACCAATCTGCTGCTTTCTGACAGTCTAGTAAATGTGGATGCCTTCAAAGGCTTGCACAAATCTCCCATCTAGAGAAGAGGTTTCCTGCCCTTTGCTTATAACCCAGGGATCTCTTCTGTCATTATTACCGCGCAGACACAGCACTGTTAGCAGCAGCCATTCTCCCGAGGCACAGTCTGCCTAAGTTTTGCAGGGAAAGATGGATCCTATAGTGAGCATATAACACAATATGGAGCCTCTAACTCAAGACAAAATGCAGCCTTGGGGCTAGCATTTTCCCCCTGGTTGAGTCACCTTCTACCAAGAAGGGAAGGAAAATGACAGCTTAGGCAGTTAATACGCGTTCCCGTGTCCATGGACAATGTAGTAACCTTTCCTGTAGTAGGAAAAGCAAGATTCCCATGCTTACATGGTTTACAGCTAAACTGACCTGGTCCATGGGGAACAGGTATCCCATAACTGGAGTTCAAATAACCTTGGTTTCCAAGGGCAGAGCCATTCTGCTCTAGAGCATTTCTTTTTTAATCAAATTAGCAGTTAGACTGGCCCATCATCCTCAAAAATGTGTGGAATAATGCAACGATTTACAGGTTTATAAAACATGAAATAAGCTACTTGTTTTACTGGTCGTAGCGAAACACAGGCCAATATGTACACGGGGCATGAGACGGGTACAGTTACAGGCATTTACATGAGGTTCTTTTGCTGTGAAAGGCCACATATAGACTAACTGACAGCCATGTAGCATATGGTTACGTCATGTAGACTGTTTAACCTGTGGTTAGTGCCTAATGGAGGTACAGCTTACACGTTGCTTGGAAAAGGTTCGGCTGGAAGACACTGTAAATGTCTGTCAAAGCCTCAAAGTTCACCAGAAAATAATAATAATAAAAAAAAAAGACAAAGAATCACAGAATACATTGTGTTGAAATCATAACTATATCTATGCACACGGTTCACACCCTCGAGCATGACATTTAAGACTAAGCAAAGCCATCGGTTATGTAATTAGTTAGCAGAGGCAAACATCCTGCCTCAAACAACAGGAACAAAAGCCGTTCTGTTGTATCTCTGCCGTTCTCTTTAAGCCAATATGCTGCTGTGAATACGGCGCTGCTGTACCAGTGTCAGCTCCTGTTCCTTCCTCGCTAACAAAGCTGAAGTCCGCCTGCAGAACAATCCTCCTGTAGTGACATCAAATACAAATGGCCTCAGAGGTAGCACCGTTGTTTGAAGAAAGTCCCCATTACTAAAATTAGCTGTATAACTACATTTATCATGAGAGATTGCTGTCAGTGATGCTTCCCTGGTCCCCAGGAGACTTACATAATAGGTTTTTCTATCACTAATAATTCTGATTTTGTGATTCTCTGATCATCTGGGTATAAAACAAAACTTAGCGTGTATTCAGGCAGAAATAACTGGATAGAAAGAAAATCTCAATTACTTAAATTAGCTGCATAACTGCATTTCTTATGAGAGATTACTCTGTCAGTGAGATGCTGTTGGTCCCCAGGGGATTTACCTTGTAGGTTTCTCTATCACTAACAATTATGATTTAGCGATTCTGTGGTCAGCTGAGTAAAACACAAAATTTAAACATGTGCTCAGGCAGAACTAACTGGAGAGAAATATGTTTCACTTTTGGCTCTACAGAAATAATAGTGTTTATGCACTTTCGCATATAAACACTGCTGCTAAGAATACCTTACTTCAAACAAAGTTATCCTCACTAGATCCAGTGTTCTATTTAAATACTAAAACACAATAGGCAGTGCATATTTGGGCAATCATTGCATGCCTCGGATGATGTTTAACCACCCATCAAGTACAATAATCCCCTAGAAATGCACCAGCTGAAATACCGTATTGCTTTTATAGAACAGAAATCACAAAGAAATAGAGATAAAAGTCTAAATGGGCATTGACCTATATAGAGTCCCATCCAAAGCCAAGCACAAATCTTATGTCTGGAGTTCTGAAGACATTTCATAACTTGGTAAAAGGACCTAGGTAATCTCAGTACTCTGCCTAGGCAGAGCTAGTTCAGCAGGGTGGGTATATGGTGCGATGGGCTAGACTTTCAGCATTTGAGTAAAAACATATGTGTTATTTCTCTGACGGGTCCAAGTTTGGACAGATGCCATAATCACCTGCAAAGATCTGTGTCAGAGGACTACAGTATCTGAGATAGTCTTGAGATAGAGATAGTCTTATTGAAGTTTGGAGTGAAATTTGTCTTTGTTACAGTTATCTTCAATTTTTTAAAAATGAAATTGCTTCATGAATTGAGATCAGTACAAGAGGGGAGGTGAGTGATCCTGCTAGAATGTGCATGTGGACCTGTCCTTGAGCTTGCTTGTCCTTTGTACAAACACAGAGAGAGGAGTCAACTAGTTCAGAGAAAAATCTATTAAACAGCTCATAAATCAGGAAGTTCTTGAATGTGAGAGAAATAAACTGTTTTCGCTTTACCTTTGTACATGTATTCATTTGCATTAGCAATAATTTCAGACTTTTCCAAGCATACAGTATAATCTTAAAAAACAGGAGACAGGTAAAAATGAGTAAATGCATGCTGTAGTAGGTATATTGATAACATTTAGTGAATTATATATATTCAGATGTATGGGAGTTATTCCATTGAAACTGTTAGATTCTGATAGCCCCCTGATCAAGGCTCCAGAAAACTCGTGAGGCACAGGCAGGCCAAAATCCATGATAAAATCAGAGACAAGAAAGATTTCATTGCTGCTTTTCTTAGTGTTAATCTTGTCTACTGGACAGTGCTCAAGGACCAAAAGGAAACCTTGTTGGATGTGTTTGTGAGGTTCTCAGTGCCTTTTTTTTTTTTTTTTTTTCTGAACATCAAACCGTCTGCTCAAATACATTAGAAACAGAGGCTGGGAACAAGGTGGACAATGCAAGTCATGGTATTTAGTCTTTCTGAAGGAAGGTAAGATTCTTGGTATGAACCTATTCCTTTTATTCATTGTATTCTTTTGCCCTAACTATAATTTATTTAAATGGATCACTTAAAAAGATTTATTTTAGATTTGATTTCCAAGATAGTCCTCCTAAAATCTTATGTTAAACAAAAGTGAATGAATTGCAAATCAGTACCTGATCTGTACAGGTACTTATCAGTCAGTAACATCTGTCTACAATAATAAGATGTAATTTAGTTACAGCCTTTGCCACAGGTTTGGAAGAGTTTTATGAGAATTAAACCTCAAAAGGATTTTGGGACTAAGATTCGGTTTGTTCTAGGGCGCCTTATTGCCATTACACTGAACTTGTGAACGGATTTTATGTTCTTCTTTCTTGCGGAAGAGCCCTTATAGGGCGCCAACTACTTTTCTTTTTCACCAAATTGCTTGTAGAAGGGAAATATCTCATGATACAATGTTGCACTCTGGATCAGAGTCATGCCCAAATTGTGACAGGGAATGATGGGGGAGTGCTAGAAAATAAGAACAACCTGTGTGGATGAGTGATGGAGGCTGATAAAATAGAGAGGTTTAAAAAAAATGATTACAGATCTGATTATTTTGACGGATAATCACATATACACACACACGTGCGTATTTATATGAACAGAAACTCATTAATCAGAATATAATAAGTTTTACAAGGTTACAGTCATTCTACTAGAAATATACCTTTTAATCACTACTATTTGCAGAAGAGTTTGTTGAACTTTTTGGCAGAAGAATTGCAAGTGGCCTAGCAAAACACTAGAAATGTTTATAAAGTAACAAATATTAATTAGGCGTACAAACTGCTTTGTTTATTGCTTCTGAGAGGACAGCCCTACTGTTAGTTATGTGTCTTTTCTATGATAGCCTTTTATCTTTTATTACTTATGAATCATAAAAAATGAGAGCTCTTCCAGCAAGAAGTGCACTCATCTCTAAGAAAGCAAGATATTCTTTTACAGTATAACTTGTGTCTGAATTTAGAGAAAAAGCTCGGAGGTTATATGCCCAGCAGGCAACAATCAAATGCTGTCAATTCTTTCCATTCACTCTCTGCTCAGTGGAAAAACACTACGTAAAATCCTCAAGAGCTCTCTAACCATTTCTACTGTGGCTCCCAAAGATTTTACTGTCTAATTACAGCTCTGAGAAGATTCCCAGTGGCAGCCAGGCCTACTTTTTGGGCTCACATGAGGCTAATTAAAGAGCCTATGGGTTACACGGGGTGTTACTCAAAAATCAGTAGGTCAGTTCTGATTTGAATTACACTAATATAACTGAGATGAGACAGCATAATAATAATGTCTGAATAGTGGTATAAAACTAATCTGAGGAGAATCAAGCTCACTGATTTCAATAGAGCTTCTCATCAGCACAAAGCCGTCAGGATTGACCCTGGGAATCTTGTGACATAATGTTCCAGGAAGCAGCCTTTGTTTGCACACACTGAGGCTCTTATTTATTAATATGTGAGGCTAACAATGCCTATTGTCTCTTTTCATATTAGAATGTTGTCACATGAGCAGTTCAAGTGATACCAAGGATTGCAAGGCGAAGACAAGTGGTTCTCTCTAGCTCCAACTAGAAATGCTGTATATTTTAATACATTAATACTCAACAAATGTCTCTTCAGATTAAATCACCCACAGATTTTTTTTTAATTAAAAACCACCCAAACAACCAAGCCTAACAAAAACTAAGTTTACCCACCTAAACAAAGGAATGTTTTGTTATGAAAATGCAGGCAGCAACATCTATATCTAAAAAAAATATAACCGAATGACCTGAGTAGATGAAGTTAGGTTACAAATTATTTGTTACACCAGAATTGCAAGAGTACCCCCTGTGCAACTTTCAAATTTTATATGCAGAGGTATAATTTTTAAACGGGCTTTTGTTTTGCTGTTTTTAGAGCCTCATCTTTTTTATCTGCTTCTCAATAGTATAGTTCAATCTTGCAAAAAAAAACATCTATTAAAGCAATTAATATTATTACAAGAGCCTGTCATGTATGGTTCCTTCAGAGATTTTTCACTCTATAAACCTAGAACAATTCTTTCTTTATTGCATCACAATTGCTGCCTTTCCCCCGTATTTTAAATGAATCAATTACTCCATTCAAGGGAAAAGATGAGGGCGCTTGTAAGTGATATCAGACTAACTTGAAATTAATACAGCTAAGCCATCAGCTGGTATTATAGTACAAGGAGTAACCTGACTCCTATACATTTCATAATGGAATAAATGAAGAATAATAAAAAAGAGACAATGAAGTCCAGCCCAGTTCCAACATTTGTGTCTTTACCATTTGCCTGTGGCCCATGGAGGGAGCAATGAAACAGATGGTATTTTCAATAATTTTAAAGTGGCCTAGCACCTCTTTACAAAAATAGATTAAACATGTAGATGTCAGTTGCCAACCAGACATGGATTTCAACAGGGTTGAAACGTACCAGACACAGATTTCAACTGGGTTATATGTGAAAACCATTTTTTAGATCTAACACTTGAAAGCTTAAACTATATTGAATTAGGATACTAACAGCTAGACTCAGAAAGTACCTTAGATGTAAAAAATGGAGTGGAATTCCTGTGTCTAGAATTTTCATGCCACTGAGATTTTCTAAATCTTTTGCATGTGCCATCTAACTTCAGAATTTTCCTGTGTTTCTGGCAGGAACACACAAAACTTTCTAAATATCTGATGTCGCTGGCCTGTTTGGCTGCAAGCCTTAGAAAGCAAGAAACAGAGCACAGAAGAGAATGTGGAAGATTTCTGTTGCAGTTAATATTTATTTAATACTAACTGGAACAAATTCAGCTGGATGTTGAAATGTAGTCTAGCAAGAAGAACACTCTAGAGACCTTCTAAACAGACAAATATTCCTGAGTGGGCTGAAGCACCCAACTACTGTTGAGAGCCGAGAACTCTTATCAGTATTTCCTAACTGGGAAATTAAAACAACTTTCTGATCAGCTTATTGGCTTCTGAGAACTTCATCCCAAGGTGCAGACTCCTTCCTCTTTCTGCCATAGATGTTTACATATGTAGCCTAGGATAGATTATACTGTAGGCCCCATATCTCCAAGTGTTGAACATGGCAACACTCAAAAGTTTAACACAAAAGCTTTTTCAGCTATCTGACCCTTCATAACTCTGTCACCTTTTAATGGCACTCATAGATGCATATGTTAAAGGTATTTAATCAAATACAGTTAGGTATCTTTCTATATGAGACTGCCAGATGCATTTACTTCCCACTCATCCTGAAACATTTCTAAAGTTACTATCTGGACTCTCAGTCACTCAAAAATCTTTAAAAATCTGACTTTACACTTGCGAGTTACTTTAGGGAGTTCTGGACTTTGCTTTACCTTTTTGAAAATAGTATATAACGTACAGGTCTGGAAAAGATCCTTCAGATGCCGAAGGCATTTAGCAGTAACTTGTTTTTTCAAAATTTGGGACAATTTCCAAACTTTCAAAACCTTCTCCCCTTCATGACCTGGGGCTCTGTGGAGACAGAAAAAGCGAAGGTGCAAAGCCAGGAAATAGCTTATTCAGTAGGCTGAGTCTTTCCTAAGTCAACAGCATTACCGCTGCAAATGAAGCCCGGAGAATTGCCAGCATCACTAATCTGCACCTCCTGTGCATCCACCTTCTGGAAGCGGGAAACTGATTGCATGGCAAATAATGAAGCCTAGAATGAACAGAAAGCAGTACAGCTTCCTCTGGATACTCCAAAATATACCTCTCTCCCAAGAAGTTTTTACAGCTTTATTCCATGCTTGTGGAACTGTTTTATAAGAGTCTCCCTGTGATCTGACTGAAGGGAGGAAAAAAATCTATCATTGCTTTCTCAGGAATTCTCATCAGGCCATGAAATTATTCGCACACCAAGTGCTTGCTGGCTCATCCCTCAGAAATCATTACTTTCATCAACCATGTACTGCAGTTGAATAAAATTCCAGAGATTTTTGTTGCACTAGCAACTACCATATTTTATAATGATTATGTAACAGACAGATGTGTCTCTCTGCTGAAGGGCCATTTTCTTTTAGATTCTCATCACGTGCTTTTAGAGTTTTGCCTCTGAATGTGCTCTGGATAAAGTCCTTACTGCTACAACCATTCCGCAGTAATAGACACAATAGCTGGAAAGGAAGAACAGTGTCACCCAGTGGCCATTTGCTTTCTGTTTTTAAAATTGTCCTCTTGAAATGCCTATTCCCTAGCTTCTTGAGCTAGTGTTTCAGTAATACATACATTTTATTTTGCACAAAGAATATACATACATCTACAAATCTACAAATCCATTATGCAACAGTGTGCTGTAATTCATAAAATGAAAGGTGGCAATTATAATCAAAATGTAATTCTTGTAATAATATTAAAAGAAAAACAATTAATTGCTATTTAGAAAACAAAACACACATAAAGTGTTTAGGTGAATTTACTTAAGTAGTGGATAATGCCTTTTCTGCAGCCATTAAAGAAATTTCCTATGCTAATGAAATGATAAAAATAGCAGTTACCTATCCATTTTCTTTCAGCTTATTTCAGTAAGAGTGGCTTCATTCACTGTAAAAGAATGTCAGTTTCCATTTCCACATACATAGCTTTAAAACTTTGCAAAATTCCAAGGAGTTGTTTAAAAATATTATATAGCCTCCTGTAACTGTGCAGTTTTTATGTCATAAAAACAAATGTGTCTTTGGCCCTGATTCATATAGGTCATTAATTACTCAACACTCAACCCAAAGTATATTGATGTAATAACCAGTGAGAAAATGCCACAAATTATTATTTTATCTGAGCTGCTGTAACCAAGCCAAATTTCTCATGGAGAGTACCTAGTTTCTTCCTGCTTGTACCTGGTACACTGCTGATGGGGCCATCACATTAAGGCTACATCTGTACTGTTAGATTAAATGTAATTGGGTTTGTGCTCTGATGTCAAAAGAAATTGGTAGAGGAAGTCCTTTTGTACATACTCTTAGTCTCTTGTCTGTAGTCTGCAAAGCATATGTGCTACAAACGAAGTCCCTGTTTGGAGGAGTCCAGAGCCCTTGCTAGGTCCAGAAGTGCGAACAGGAATCCTTAAAGAGCATTAAGCGGCGTGGGCGAAAACCATACCAGAAATCATGATGGCAGCTTAACTGGATGGACAGTCACAGAATCACAGGGCGATCAGGAGTCACAGGCCATTCTCAGACTTCCAGATTTTTCTAACACATGAGTAACCTAGAAAGCTGCTGTAAGAGCCTCCAGATCTCTCAAGTCCAAAGCAGACCTGTCATGCTGGAACACACTTCAGGGGGCTGCAGGATGAGGCAGGCCTGAGGCCTGAAAGGAAAAAAAGAAAGGTCTTCTAGCAGAGAGATCTGGGTCAACGGTAAGTGAAGAGTGCTGGTTCGGCCTGCATTTGAGAAAAAAAGGAGCTGCACCTGAACGATCAAACAACCATAACACTTAATTTTAGCTTTATGTCAGCGTTATTGTCCTTTCTCTTGACAAGGAGGTGGTTGGCAAAATAGAAAAGACTGTGCTGTGTAAAAGCTTTGTCACACCAATTACTACTCTAGGCATACTAGGGAGGAAAATACTCACCCCTTGCTAGTACCTTGTGGCCTTTGAATTCATTTTGTAAGACCAAAATCTCTAAGGAGGAGGAGTGAGGAGAAGCATATACAAGTCAGCCCATAGGGCTGGTCAGCTACGGCTTCTTTGTTGCTTTGCCACCCAGTAAAATAAAGTCCAGGGATTTGACATCCACATTTTGTAAGTGGAGAACTACTAGAGGAGGAGGAGGGGAACAGGCACCAGCTCTCCAAATAACTGCATGGTCAAAAAATGCAGAGGGAAAACTTTAACACTTCAGGAAAAATTCAGATTACTAAATATTATCATTTCTTTCAGGAAGTCAGCATTGTAAAACATTTCATTAATTGCTTTTGGATGAGGGTACATAGCTGAGTGACCGCTCAGTCTTTCAATTTTCCAGCATTTTCAAAAGGGAACTTGAGCTGCTATTTATTAGAGACCTTTTACTGAAAATTGGCAGGCCCAGCCAATGAAGTCCTCATAAAAGTAGACTAGCAAATCCACTCTTAGCAAATGAGTAGATTTAATTTTCTTTATTTTTTTTAAGCAAAATAGTATGAAGTTGGTATCAGATATATCTTTTGTTATTTTGATCACATTTTTGTAAGGGAAGCAAACCTTTTTAAACCTAAACTGCTGTAGCACTTTTACCTCATATGCTCAGTGCTCCAATGTTCTGCAGTACACATACATCATGAATGCTAGGTTCGCATTAGGAAAAATATCAAATTTTGTCTAAGAATTATTGTATATTCACATTTGTATGTATTCACATATGTAATCACAGGGTTAAAACACCTATGTATTTACTTATACAGCACTGTGAATGTAGCGTCTATTACTGCACTCCTCAGAATAGCAAATATTACTTAAGCGTGATGACAGCTCAAAAGAAAGCAATGCTGTTGACCCCAATTACTAAAATCTGCTTAAGAAACAAAGAAAATGAAATTCACTTGAAGTCTAAGATGTATAATCTCCTGTCAGTGTAAATTAATTGATGCCAGCAGTTCTGGCTAAGCCTGCTGTGAATTATTCACATCCCACCCAACAAATCTCTTCTCTGAAGCTTAATATCAAAAAGAACAACACTAGTTCAGTAGCTTGGGACTTCTGATTCAGAAGAGGACAACCAAGTGCTATGCGACAAAAAGTGTGGTAAAAATAGCAAGCTCTAGGATATATGAAATGCTACTACTTTCTCTTTTTGCAAAGAGAACAAAAGGTTTCTGACAAATTACCCTCTCTAGCCCCCAAGAGTTAATAGAAAAATGAAAGATTCCCCTTGTTCTCTTGAACAGCCTCACAAACCGTCACACATTTGGGAATTTTGCTGTGCTCAGACTTGCAGTTTGCAGGAAGGCCAGGAGCTGCTTTCCTTGCATTGCCCCAGGGAGACCTGCAACATCTAGTTCTAGGCAACTCTCCTCCATCTGCTCAATGCTAATGAACAGCAGAGCTCTAGCAACACAAATATCAGGTAAACCGGCCAGGACTCGCACTGGAGGGTGTCTGACCAGGTCAAAAGGAGTTTCCAAGCCAATGCCCACATCAAACCCTTGGGGACAGAGACCATCTGGCCAAAAGCACATCTAAAAAAGCTTAGCTATTGCTTTGCCAAATGCCATTGCCTGAAATTTTTTGTCTATAATGTTACTTTAACAGGTAGTCATAGCCCTAACAGTCTAAATAGGGTGTGGGAGGGGAGAACAAAAACATGTAATTTCTTTCCAAACGTACTTCAGAATTATACAAATCAGTGTTACTCAAACGGAATAATTGCTTATTTCAGGATACATCTGAGAACACAGCAGGCCCTGTTGTGCCTGTCCTGCAAGGTCTAATGTTACTATAACTTGTGATGAGTGACCACAAATCATCAAAAAAATTTAATGCTTCTGAAACGTTTTAACACATAACAATCTGAAAGGGTCTAGGTGATTGTGGTTTTATCAGTGAGTATTAACTTTAACCTTTTGAAGGTTAAAGAGTCTTTCAAGGGTTAAATTCATGAACTGAGATAGCAAGTATGTCCACACAAAATATCAATTCTAAACATCTCAGATTTGAGAAACTCAGGTCAGGCTATGAACTGTTCAGATCTCTCATTCATAAAGTAGATTCAGTGAATTATAGGACATACTTCCCTACAAGAGCAGGACAAAAGTAATATGTTACAAAACTAATCCAGAGTCAGCAAATCTGTGAAGTTATATTGAAAAGACGTATGTAGACCAAGCCAAAACTGTGGAAAGCTTTAAGACTTTGGAAAAGAAAACATTCCACAATAGACCTTAAATCACTGAGGGATTTCAGGGCTGTCAGCATGCTGTGCGGAGTGTCCTGCTGAAAGTTCAGAACAGGAAACCAGGCTTTATACTCATCTTAAGAAAGTACTTGTGCCAGAAAAAGGGGAGCCTCTCTACTCCCTACTAGCTCCCTACTAGCGTGGTACTCACAGCTATGGTTCATACTGCTGGAAGAAAGAAGGGAGAGAAATATGGAGGCATCCTGGATATGCAAATCTGGAGCAAATTCAAAGTCAGGGATATTTTGTTCTTCAGTGGGAAAATAAGTCTTGGACGGACAGCTTCAGAGCACAGGAGTGATCAAAATGCTGGAAGCTCAGAACAGACTAACCAGTATTAGCAGAAAAATAAAATGGATCTTTCACTGTCTGTTGGTCTGCCAGCGGTGGGGATTACTCTGAGAGAATTTGATTGAACATAAAAGCCACCCCTTTTAAAGTTTTTCCAAGTCCTAAATTATCTTATTTGTTTCTTGCCGCGGTTTCACGGCATAGTTAGTTGAGCAGAGGCTGAAATATAAACAAAATAATGCAGCCTGCGAACAACATTCTCTTTTATTTTGGGTAATTGCCAAATCTGTCTTATGCAACATAATCTTGTTTTAAATTTCTACTTTAAATAATCTTTCTAGTATTTTCTTGAAAAAACTCAATAATGAGACAGGATGCTGAGTGATAGAGTTACAGATCTTTCAGCAACCTCAAGTAGAAGCATTCAAAGAAAAATCTCTCTCACTAGGAAGTCTAACATTTCTGTTCTGTTCCATGAGAGAAATTTAATAAATGGTAGGTCTCCATTCTATTGCATCAGTATCACACAGAAATCCTGTCATCAGCTCCACACATAACTGTCAAGACTTTGTCACATATTCTCCAGTTTTGGTGCAGGCAGAAATCTTTTAAGCGAGAAACTCCATTAGATGATCAGACTTCTGAAGTTCAGGAAACTAGCTCAGCTAACTTCCATACATTTTCTTCATATCTGTACCTGGAGCACTGCAGTTTCTTTGGAAGGATATCAGATTTTAAGTCTGTGTCCTCAAAGTTACTATGTGGAATCAAAACAGGAATGCTGTTGCCGTTGGACAAAAGAGATGAGGAGATGGAAGATACTTTCACAATAGAAAAGTTTGATTTACCTGGGAGTCAGGGAGGTATCAAGAACTCAGCTGCCCATGAAGGACACACACACACACAAGGTCATGTGTCAGTGAAGAAATCATGTGCAGAGTAGAATGGACTTGTCCTCTTTATGAGACCATAGACAGAAATGAAAGGCTTCACACAGGTAGCACCTGGGATATAACATTGCCACAGTGCAGTAATCTTCCTACCCCTATTTTGGACAAAGCTGGGACAGTTAACACCAGTTTATGAGACATACCCTTCAGTGTTAACAAAGCACAAATACTCATTATTGTATATGCCAAGAATATGTAGTATCATGGACATGGAGATTTATTGTGCCGTGTCCCGTGTGGCAGAGCAGAGCTGGGAGTAGATGAAATGAAAAAAAAAAAAATGGAAAAACTGCAAGTAATGCATTTGTAAGGCATGAGAGCTGATATTTGGTAAAAATGAAGAATCAGGAACAGGCCTTTTTTTTTTTTTCACTCTGTAATGTGGTAAAGAGGGCTTATGTGGAGTTAGAGCTGTTCTTTCAAGCAAAGAGTTAGGGATGCCCTAATTTCCTCCATGTACCCCCATAACTCCCTTAACTAGAAGCCCGTTCTACCATTCCTCATTCTTCTTTTCTGGGTTTCTCCATTATTTACCCCTTTCATCTCCACTCAAAGAGCTTGCCTGCACTGCTGTCTTCTATATCTTACTAAACATCAAATGTGGTTAGAAACGGTTTGGTTTTTTTTTTGTGTGATATCTGTCCTTAAGAAATCAAGTTTGTTTGACCAGTCTCTGGTCAAATAAGTTGGCTGCTAAATAAGTTGGCAGAACATGCTTAAAACTCTTGATGCTGATATTTAAATTTTTAAGGCTGTTCGACCTAATATTACAAAACAGTTCAAAAAATAACTACTGCAGCATAAAAAAGTAGATAGAACATACTGCATTAATAACTTCATTGTAAATGAGGAACAATAGACCATTGAGAGTGTTCCTGTTAGGATTCAGAGATATATCTTCTTCAGTCTTTGTTAATAAATATTGCACCAGTGATAAGGTAGATTTTCTAGTTACTGCTGAAAAGTTTAATGAGAAAATACTGGTAGCCTTGTAAATAATGGATCTGGCAGAAAACAAGATGAGAGCAATTTGAGTCTGTCAAAAGGAGTTCTCTTCATACAGCCAAATAGAAAATTTCCATAATTAACATCACAGAACATAAATTCTTATATGGAATTTTGTGTTATTTTGGATATCTCAGTCACTCACTACCCTGGATAATGGAGAATTGATTACTGTTGACTGTGTTGACTATAGCTGACCATGTCTCTTCACAGTACTTGTCTAGTTCCCAAATGATCTGACTCTGAGAGAAAAATGTTCTACCTCTGCTTCCACTTGTCTATGCTAGAGAAATTCAGTTCCTTCGAAAGCCATTTTCCAAAACTTTTCTGAGACAATCACTAAGTTTTCCTCAGCGTCAAACTCTTTATACAGTGTTTTAAACTACACATTCTATCTACTCAATAAACTGCAAGAATAAAGAAGTGTAATCTTTCGTACCTTTAATTTAGCAATGCCGTTAATACATAGGAAATATCTGTCTTTTGTTTTAATAAGATCATTACATTTTATTTGTATTTATTTTGCAATTCACTACAGTCCACAGATTCTTTCTCACAACCCTCCTACCTAGCCAGTTATTTCTTACGTTGCAACTCTGCATTTCATTCTAGCTTCCTAAGTATAATACCATACATTATGTGTTATTCTGCTTATATTTTCTGAATTTCACTTACTTGATTACTTACTTACAAGATCATTTGGTATTCAAACTCTCTCCTACACTGTGCTTGTGACTCCTTATACATAGACTGCTATAGAAGCACTCATCTGTCATTAAAGTCACTAGCAAAAATGTGAGCTAGACCTGCAGCAGGGCAGCTTTTCTTCCAATTGACCAGGCTGTCCCAAAACCAACTTGAGATGTCCCTCAGTCTGACAGAAAATTGCTGATAACTTGCTCAAATACTGTTTTCTGTCAGTTCTGCCTTACTGTAATTTGAGGAAGCCATATTTCCTTAGTTTACTAAGAAAATGTGGTAAGGAACTATAAAAAGCCTCACTGATGTCAATACAGCTTCTTCCTCCCTCTTTGCTAGAAATGCTGTCAAAGAAAAACATTGAATAGGATACATCTGTATAGTCTGTCTTTCATGATTTTATTATTCCCAAAGGCTTACGAACTGATTCAGATTTTCTCAGTGTACTTCTGGATATCTAAGCTGATTGGTCTGTAAATCCCAAGGTAATTCTTCTCTTCTCAAAAAAGTACTGTTTGTCCGTCTTGAGTTGACTGGGACCTCTTCTGTCTTTCCCAAGTTGCACATAACAACTTTAATGGCTCATCTGGTTATTTAAATGCCCTGGATACATCTCTCTTATCTAGGTAATCTTTTTCTGTTGCTTTCTTGTTCTGTCATCTTGTTTGTTTTATTCTATATCACCACGGAAATGATACAGACATCCTTTTTTTTTTCTAATCTATATTTTAAAGATATATCATTTTTTTATGCTTTTATCAGATCAATTATATGCCAATAAATATGAATGATGGATTCAATTACATATAATACTAGAGAAAACACTTTAGCATAAATATTATGGTCATCTCACATGCTTAAAAAAATGATATGTTAAGAAATGCTATGATGGACAGTGACTAGCTAATGTCCACATCTAGTGGGAAAGAACCTGTTCCCTAGGCCTAGTGGCCCTAGTGGCCTCTCACTTGCCTTTTTTTTTTTCCCCAAAGATTATTCAGCTGTTTTCAGACAGCCAGAATCAGGATATGCAGATATTTCTAACATGTTAATCGCTACCACTCTTCTTCCCAATCACATTATTCTTGCATCTCCCTGATCATATAACCAAATGTACACATACAACAGCATCAGGAACCTCGTCCTGGGGAGTATATATGCAGCCATATAACAATAACCTATTTTGCTGTGTGTTTGAGGATGCCTGCATTTTGATCAAGGAGTAGGCACATGAATAACCCAAGCTGAGGAATTCATTTTGGAGCTGATCCATCTCTTTGAAGCATCTCACAGAAAAATTTCCAAAACAGCAAGAAAGCAAAAGGCTTCATGTTTATTCAGCTGAAGGATTTGTGAATATTTTCTTTGTAAAGTCCCTTTTCCCTCTACTATGTTTCTTAAACAATTAAGAGCTCGGTTGGATCTAAAAAATTAACATATTCTTTTTTAGGAATTAGTGACTTGGCATAATGTTCCTTTACAATAATACTGCAAATAAACAGCTAATGTAATTTGAGATAATGAAGGGTTATACTTATTGTTTCACTTAAGCATTTTTCCATAGTCGTATTTCAGTTACCTATACCAAATTCTTTACAGTAGCTAATAAGTTGGAAGTCAGGCAGTCCTCATGGGAACCAATCACTCTATGTAACTTCTAAAAGTCATGTGGCAGGATATTTTTCAGTAAGAAGTATGAAGAAGGAATTTTGACTTGATCTGAAAGTACTGGCATAATATTGTTGGGTTGATTTCAGTCTTTATCTCATTCATAGCCGTATCCACTACAAACATACACAAGTGATCCATATTCCTTTAAAGTGGAAAGCACCCGTCCTTCTTGCCAGTGGCAGGCAACAAAGGAAAGATCTTTTGCATAACAAAAGCACACTCCTGCATGCAAAACAAGTACTACAGACCTGGAGGCCAGTGACTCTGCAACAGACTCATTTCCCGGGTAGGTCTTGTTTGGCAGTCTCGTGCCAGAGTTCCCAGCAACTTTATCCATAATGTTTAAACCAAGCAAGTACACAGATGCAGGCTGCTGTACTTGTTATTCACTAAGGGGCATTGCTGTAGTACCACCTAGGACCAAGCAGAGGATGCC
This sequence comes from Tinamus guttatus, assembly GCF_059628265.1. Taxonomy (NCBI): domain Eukaryota; kingdom Metazoa; phylum Chordata; class Aves; order Tinamiformes; family Tinamidae; genus Tinamus; species Tinamus guttatus. Next base: position 14,818 of record NW_028289809.1, on the reverse strand, counting down.
CCCTCCACCCCCATGACTGTAGCCTAATAATTCTGCCACCACATAATGCACTTCAGCCTGACAAAACAGTAAAATCCACATGCTGAACATTTTGCCTGTATTGGACACATCACCTTGCAACTACATAAGTACAGAAAGAGTCAGTAGGAGCATTCATCATGCCTGCAATTTGTGAATTTGTATGTGTATTTCCTTAGGAAGTTTAGGACAACCACATAAAATTTGGCTTTCTTCATTATTGTTTGAAAACATTATCATTCAGAGGGAATGATAAATAGAACTTTTTTATAACAGGTTTGGTCCAAAGTCAGTGAGCTTAAGGCAAATATTTTATTTACCTTCAACAAGGCTTTGAATGAAGTCCACTAAACAAATGAAGTTCATTTTCTCTGTTGCCGTGTTGTATTTAGTCTATTTAATTTCTATATTTAGTGAGACACTTGGTTTTATAAGCCCTTTTCAAGCTGCAAAATTAATTATTTTATTTAGATTTCCTAGATTTTATGCAGTGTATTCTACTGATTCTATTGCTCTATACTTCACTTTCTGAGATGCAGTAAAATTTAACATTGCTGCCTAAAATAATATAGTTAAGGGTTTTTTTCAAAATCACATGTTTTTTCCTTTGAAATTAGTTGCCTGTACAAATTCATGTTATTTTGTTAACAGGAACATTTACTTAGAGCTATTTGGTCTCATCTGTTCTAATATTTTGATTTTATGGGGAGGGAATAAGGCTTTTCATTTGTTCGTTCTGTTATCTTAGCATCATTTGTGACATAGTAACTTTTACATTATATTGATAAGCCTGAAGTTTCACTCTAAAAGCCTAACCTGCACTGCTGAACTGTCCCTTGGCTTCTTCCTTTCATAGGGTAGATTGCAGGTGACTCGGTGTGTTTGTGCTCATCACCTTTGAACTCCATATCCATTACAGACGTTGCTTGGGTAACTGAGTAGCGTGAAATAAGATAGCTCTGACATACACATCTCCCTCCTCCTGGCAACATGCCTACATTTCAAAGGAGTAGTGAACGAGCAGATAGTTTTGAGGGGTAGAATATAGAAGGAAAAAGAAGGTAATAAAAAACAAAGATATGGAAAAATGAAAAAATGAAAACTTAAAATCAGATATTGTTTATTTATTTGACATAATTTTTCTGGTGAGCCACAGCTGAGCTGAAAAGGCTCAGCCTGCTTTAATCTTAGGCAGTTATTGCGGCTTATATTTTCAGCAGGATAGCAAAGTATGGGAATCAGCCAGGCCTCTCTCATTTTTCAGTTTCCAGTTCTAAACAGGAAAATCCTCTCCAAAAGAATTTTACTTCCTCTGTTTTCCATGCATGTTAATTTTCAGTTGGCTTCAAATACCACCCTGAGCTACACAAGTTATTGCACAGACACTGATCTCTGAACTTTGTGGCATTTCTTTGAAGATTAATGTCACAAGAGAAAGCCTGACAAGCAAGCAGCTCCTTTCCGTGTTATGCAAGAGGAAAACACAGGGGTTATGATGGGCAGAGATGGGGAAGAGGTGAACTTTGAAACACAAAAATCGAACACCCAGGATATAGCAAAACATGAAGTAGTTCATTTTTTTAAAGAGCCAAACATATCTTATTAAAGCAGACTCCACACTAAGGAAAATTAAGGTTTTAGCTGATGGGAATTGGTCCTACTCCCTCAAAGCCGTCAGAGCTTTGTTAGCTCTGCAGGAGCACGGGCCTCCCCCTAAAACCTTAGTAACATATTACAGGCTCATTAAAAGCCAGATTTCCCATAACCTCCAGCAGTCCGGTTGTCACAAAGCTCGTCCAAGTTGACCTTTTCCCATGAGAACGATTGCTTTGTACAGACTGTTTACAAAGCCGAACGCTACTTTATTTCCAGCAGGATCCTGGAGGATGCGGGCAGGAGCTCTCCCCAGAAGATCGTGCTCGTTCCCAAACCGTGGGTGCGCGGGGAAGATGTCCCCGGAGGGAGGCATTTCTTCATGGACAGCTACGGGCTGCTTTCTGAAGCATGAAGCGAAACAAGTGACTTTTCTGAGGGCTCAGGTGTTACACACTGAACATATTGCCCATTATTTCTGCCTCCTTCATATCGACTTACCTAGCATGACCTCTGGTCTTGACCTAACTGTGTTGGGGAAGGGCAGCGTGACTGCCCGGTACTGCAATACCCCAGTACTGCACGGACTGAAGTGAGGAGACTTGTTTTCAGACACTGGACTCCAGTTCCATCGGTTGACTATCTGCACTCTTGCTGGTTAGTGAACAGCACATTAGGCCCCAAAATGCAGCAAATCCCATTTTAGCCTTCCCTTGAGTTCACCACATTTATAGAGAAGTCAGTTCACCATGCAAGACAGATTAAATATATTTGCACGGATTTTTAGCCAACATATGCACAATTTATACTGTCAAAATGTATTCATGATGCTTCAAGGATTTTCTACAGCTTCAAATATTAAAGGTACCGTCTGCCACAAACTCTTATTTAGTGTATGGGTCTTCGGTTTACAAAATTAAAAGGTTTACCCTCATGCCTTCAAGAGGTTTCCCCCCATACCTTTACACAAGAGGAAAATTCAGGTTATGTCCTTCCAAAATTTATAAATTTATGCAATATGCAGTCTGAAAATCTGAAGCAATCCTACCCACCCCTGTCCCACCCTGAGAATACAAGTTGTTGGGATAGCAGAGTAGCATGAATCCTTCTGTGACATAACTTCATTGCTTGTCTGAGTTGCTTGTCCATGTCAATATGAAATGATTACGTTAGAACATAGGCATGATCATTTAGATCATGGATATGGCCATTTATTGCTCTTATGTGATAAACATCATATACAGTCCAAAGAAAAAGTTTTAAGCAGGATTTTCCCTTTTGTTTCAAAGGCTAATCACTGTCAGGATCTGGGATACTGTTTCTTAATTATAAATTATTAGAAATGTCATATGCTAAATTAAAAGCTGGTGAGTGATAGAACACTGAGTTGATATTTTATATTCAGATATACATGAGCTAAACTTGTCTTGCCTGTGCACAGAGCAGTAACTCTCTGCTCTGAAAAGGTGAAAGAATTTAGTCAGATTAAGAACTCAGAGATAAAATATCAGTCTCAGATAAAGACTTGGGATGTCCGAAATAACTCAACAGGTCAGAGAGCATAGTGGCCTCTGCAATATCTTCCTAGCCTCTCTGTCATGCAGACTACAGCTGCTCAGAGTCCATTTCAGGGAATTTGAAAGGCAGCAGCTTTTAGAAAGGCTGTGCATTTGACAAATTAAACTCAGGCTTATTTCCAAGACTTTCTCTTCCCAGAGATTAGAGAGAGGTCTTCCTTGCACATTTTGTACCTCTCCAGTGGCTAGTTGGGAAGAAATCCCTGAAAGAACTGAAGACACCAGAATTGCACTGACATATGTGTGTGAAGTGTTTCCCATCTTCTGGGTGTATGAAGATCATGTGGTATTAGCAGAATATCCTGTAAGAATACCCTTTACTGCATCATACAAATGTTTGTTAGCAGTTACAGCTCCAGCAGTGACTTGCATGTTTTAATTTGCATCCTCTTTCAAGCAGAATTCTTATCACTCTGCAATCTAAATCAATATATAAATACTGGTTATGTTAATTTATTCTATCCTTACGAAGCACTCCCTGATGAGAATTGTTAAATATTTTAATCTTAGAAAAGCTTTACTGCAAATTGCCCGTGGCTTACTTGAACTGTTTTTTGTTTGGTGGTAGAAAATTAAATACAGCATCAGTTCATAAGAGAACAAAACTACCACACTGCTCACAGAAAATCAGCAGGGTCCTAGGCTGCTGTTTTTTATTCTTGGTGACTTGCTAACTCAAACAAGACATTGGCAGGTTTGTTAAGGACTTCTCAGTCCTAGAACTACTCAGAAATTTTCCTCTATTCTCTTCCCTTTCCTACCCATTTCCTCCAACAGAATTACTTCAAGATTGCTGCTTTCTTCGGAAAATAGCTTTTTTGAAATGTTCCTATGGTCCAGTAGGAATGCCAATACATATTTTCTTTCAGATGTTGTTAAAAAGTAAATCGACATACTTCTTAATCCAGAATTCAAACAACATATGCAGGAACTGCTGTAGTGCATCATTTGATTTGTCTCAAAGGCCTGGCAGAATTAACACCCCCAAATGTCTTATATAAAATGAGGTTTTGGGTTGTTTACAACCGAACCCACTCCCAACAGGGAGATTGATTTCTAATAAACAATAAGTTTTCATTTGAAAAAAAAAGAGAGTACAGAGTGAAATTTCAATAATAGAATCATAGAGGAAAACAGTCATTTACTTTATCCCTGCTCCAAAGCAGAATTATTCCTCAACTGTTCTTGATTTGTATATAGATTGAAATTAGTGAGAAAATGTTGCTCCACAGTTTTACAAGGTACTTTTCAGATTATCACACTTCTCTGTATCTCACACTTTTCTGTATCAAATTCTCAACTGTTTAGGAGCACCTCTTGGACTGGCCTAAGTCAAGAGAACTGGGACTTTTCCTGGGGCAGAATTTGATTTGCTTGATTTCCTTTTACAACCCATTAGATAATTTTAAAGATCCACAGTAATCCTGAAGGTAGATAAGCAGTTTTCAGATAGACTTGAAAGTGTTAATTAACGAGTAGCCGACTTGCAAAAATTCCACATTAGGATAAACTGAAACTATTTTTTTCCCATCATATCTCTTTTAATGTTAAATTAGAATTTTCGTTCAGATACTCAGGATCAATTCTTTACCGAGTCCATTTGAGCTAATGTATTTTTACTGTTTTCATGTGATCAATATAGAATGTCTCCCTCTTCTTCACCAGATTTTTTTTTTAATCCCTATGATGTTGTGTACACGTGCTTGTCTGGTGTAGATGATTTTTAACTGATTACCCATTTCTTTGTATGTGGAATATCCACAACAGTTCAAATGGAAAAATGTTTTCATCCAAATTAAAGATTATAGCCCAAAAGTAGAGCAGAAATTAGTGCGTACAAGTAAAAACTTGAGTCTCCATTAACCTTCAAACACTCTTTTTCTCTATGCAAAATGTCCCTACCACTGATCTAAACTTAAATACCTAGTATTGGACCCATCAGTGTCTTGCAGAAGGGACTGCTTCATATTTAGCCAGTCTTCGCTTTCAAGAACAACATGGCAGTCTGGTCTGCCAAATCTGCATGCTGCAGATTTGAAATTACTTTCTGCAGGGAGCACCCACATTTTCCTGCCTCTTATGTATCCACCAAATATTATGGAGAACCCTCTATAAAGAAGAGTTTTTTTCCATAAAGAGAATTTTCTCTCTAAAAAAAAATCTAAAATTCTAAAAGAAGATTTTTTCTGTAAAGAGAAAATGATTTGAAAGGCAAGTTTTTAATTGCCTAAAACGTATTCAGCTACTGCAAAAGCTTGCTGTTGAACTAGAAGCGTGTGCTGCTTGCAAGGGACTTTTTGTCTTAGCTAGATACCACTCCACATACAGAAGTGGGTGGAAAAGAATGAGGCACAAGCTTCCATACACAGAGCAACAGAAGCATTTAGAGCCATACACAAATATCTTTGTTTCGAAGACTTTGCAGTGAAGATAATTCTCTTCCACTCAAACAGCCTCCAGGTTATATAGGGGAAATGTTATGTTTCTGTCATGGTGAAACATATATTTAAAAGTAGGAAAAAGCCAAAAAGACTTGCTTAGCTGAGTTGCAGTCAGTGAATCAGGACGAAACGGTATAACACTGCAAGATGGATCTTGAAGAACCTCTCCCCAGCTCCCCTGGCACTTCTGCGTTACCTGGAAAACAGCCCAGCATTCAAGGCTTCTAAAAGAACCAGCTGCTAAACCATGAACTTGCTTTTTCAGACATTCACCTTTCTCTTTAGGTTATTCTAGGTTATTCTGGAGTAAGTGGCAAGATGTTTAACAAGAGAGGGAAAATCTGGCTTCCTGTCACTAAAGATTTTGCCGTCACAGAGGCTTTAAGTTCAGTAAGCAACACTGTACATGGCAAGGAGGGAGGTGTTTTGGGAGAGTTTTTGCCTCTGCAAGCTGCCAGTGCCAGTGCAGTACTAAGTGTGCTCTGCAGCTGCCAGGCCAAGTGGAAGGGACATAGGACGGTGATTGGTCATTGCTATTTCCACCTCCAGGCAGCCCCTGAAATTCCTGCTTTACTGACCTGGCATGCCACAGCTAAGACAAAAATATGCTTTTTCAGAGTGTAAATAAGTACAGAAATAGAGAAATACAGCGCTCCTTCCGTCAGCAACTGAATCACAAATAGACGGAGACAATAGCCTCTTTGAAGTTTGGCTGATGTCTGAAGAGAAAGAAGGAATGCAAGACCAAATCCACCCACAGTCTCAACACACTGATAATTAAAATCATACTTGTTTACTCCTCTAAACTGATTAACCTTTTTGTGCTTCCTACCCGTATAGATTCCCGCATACGTTTTTGTAACAACTATTTATCACACAGCTGACATCTTAGTTTAAATAGATTCAGTTCTAATTCTGCAGAAATCAGTAGTAAAATTCCTGCTACATTCAGTGAGAGTGGGATTTACCTCAAAATCTGAGCAAGCATTTTTCAAGATATAATTTGTATGTGTGCATTGTGTATATGTGCACGTGTGCATTACCACGTTCTACTGTTTTTTAAAGCCCAAACACATTCAAAACTATCTTACTATACTATACGACAGGGAATTGATCCTGATATCCATACATATATATGTGCATATTTATACCATGTGGTTGTGCCCAGTGTAAGCATGTGAAGGGTCTCAGTGATGTGTCAGAGAAAATACTTTATTTCTCTGAAAAATTTGAAACAGAGTCACATTGTAAGCCTCCTTGTAAGCTTCCTCACCATATTTTTTTCTACTCTCTGAATTAACAATCTTAAGCTAACTGAAAGCAAACTTGAAATAGAGTAAAAAATTACCTTCTCAACTATGCTTCTAAAGAAGCTACAATGCTAACTATGGTAACAATACACAGGAATGACTTCCAAAAGTAAGGAAAAGGAACTTTAGGGATCTTATATTTTCATATAAATTGTTTTAATATTTTTCCTTGTCTTCTTTAAGTGAAGAACAAATAGATGTAATTGCAACTGTCAAAGGGATAATTATAAGCAGTCCTTTGCTCATGTACATTTTAGTAATAAATCTTTTATGTTCCAAATAGTTCTGCTCCTTTCTGTAGCCTTCACACATTTTAGTCAATTAGAGATGTTCTACTGTGTTTGATGGTTTTTGGATGAACCCCTCAATTAGCCAAACAACCTCACAGCCTGTTTTTAGAAAAAATTAGATTTCATGGCCTGAAATCAATTGTTTATTGTCACAATTGCAAGAGAATGTCTATTTTGCTTGAATTGTATGTTAGAATATGCAAAACAGCTGGATTCTCTGAAAAATCGTTTCATAAGAGCTCATGTCCTTACAGCATATTTATTCACCATGGAATTAAAGATCACCAGCTGTTTTTCTTTAACAGAAGCTGCTTTTATACAATATACATTATATGTGCGTAATACAGGTGTCTAAGGTTATCCTCTCTGTTTCTCAGATCTTCTGTCATCAGACCCTAAAATGACCTTTTTACATTATAGCCATATTTTCCCTAATGTCAGAACATTAAAGACCATGACGTTGTTTTACAATGCACAATGCCTTGTTACAGTGCCACATTAAGAGGAACATTCTCCAAATGGCAGAAAGCAGGCAATGCAGCATTCATCACCTCACTGCTTAGCTTCATCATCGCCTGCTCTTGCTCCCTGACCCGGGCTTTGCCTCCGGTGTCAAAGGTGCTGGTGCCACCGTGACCTTGGAGCTGGAGCCGGTCCCCACAGGAACTCCACGGCTCCTGTAGGCCGTCACACGCAGTGACAACACTCCCCAGGGTGCGTGCCACCTTTGCTTTGGACTTCGTGGCCTTTCAGAGACTTATGGTTATTTCCTATCTCCGAACAGCTGCCTGAGGAGAGGCAGCAACCTGCCAGCAGTAGGATCTTTTCTTAACTGTTACTCAGCCAAGAAAGGCTTGAGCTCATAATAATTAAATATTTAACAAGGTAACAGTCTTCCACTTCTGATAACCTCAGTATTTCCTACAGGATAAACAGTTGTTTTCAAGTCTGCTACTCATTCTGCAAATCAGAATGGCCTTTGGAGATGAGCAATCTGCCTCATTACTCTCAGGGAATATAATTTTTAGACTCAATGCAAATTGCCCACAAAGAGTGATAAGATTACCATTTTAAAGGAAGCAGACCGAGACGAGGCAATTTGCATGAATCTTTTTCCCAGAGGTCTGGGCAGAGTCTACTTCCCATCTGTTCACAAGCAGGAAGGAATCAGTTCAGGGCATGGCTTTAAAACCTAGCAGATGTCTCAACTTCTCTCCATCTCTCATGCATTGCGAAGGACAAGACAACAGCTGGGCCAATCGAAAAGCTATTTTTGTTCTAGCTGGGGAGAGAAAAAAAAAATTATTTCTATTCTACCTGATGCAACTGAACTAGAAAATTGGGTGGAGACTACTATGCAGTGCAAGATGCCTAATACCTCTGGGAAGTGAGCTCTGCAGAAAATGGTTAGGAGAAAGGATATGCGGAGTCAAAAATATATCTCAAAATCTGTGCCCCAAAAGTTCAGACAGGTACAGGTTGCCACTTTGATTCCAAAATATGATTTATTAAAAATTTCATCCATGGAAAAAGTATACTAAAAGTGATTTTTTCTCCACAAAATGTAATGAGAGAACAGCAGTTTTCTTAAAGGAAAATATTTCTTTAGAAGTGTTTTGAGCTTTCCTAACAATGAGGAAAACTGTCATGGTTCAGCCCACACTCACTCATAGATGGCAAAGCTGGCGAGGGCATTTAGCTCTGGTATTATATTAGTTTGCTGTTGGGGACATCGTGCTTGGGAGGTTTACGTATTTCATGAGCACAGTCTCATTCTGGCTGATCAGAGCCATGTGATTTTCCATTATTGTGTTGCCATTTGTTTCAGCCACTAGTGTGCAGCATATAAATTCTCCAAATATCTCAGGATTAGAAAGCAATATATGCTTTTCTGAGAAAGAAAATTTTTCATCACAAGCCTGATATAGATACATTATTAGTTTGAGGCATGGGGCACCCGTTAACTTTGTATAGCTTTGAGATATATTTTTGAATATTTTGTTTTTGAAAAAAGAAATCATTTCCCAAGATGAACAAGTATCCCAAACTTGGGTTAGTCAAACACATTTTGAAAAATCATGTGGCTACAGGCAATGAAAACTGTAGTTTTCATAACTGTAGTTATAATTATGAAATCCTACAGTCGTAAATCCTACCTACCTTTCAGGTTACTTATTCCCCCATTCCTGGGCTAGATTATAAGCAGAGAAGAGAGAAATATTTAACTGCCTGTAAGGACAGCAAAAATATACTGGGTCTTGCAGTTGTTTTAGGAGAAGTTAAATTGCTAGGGCAAAGGAGTAGTGAGCTAGCTACCGTGCCTGTGCTCCTTATGCCATAAAGTGACTGGCAAAAGGAGTAAATTTCAGATCGGTATTGCAACGGAGGACTGGGGCATAGTGCCATGATTTGCTTTATATGGCTGCAGATTCATCATCCACTTTCTGCAATAACAAAAAAGACAATATGAAAATAAAATCTTGAAAGAAATTTCTTACTGTACAGTTAGATTTGATTAAAACTTGATGGCTTGAGGTCACCACGACTCTTGGCATTCTGGAGCTGTTTGGCTTTAAGTGCTATGTACAGCATCATATTCTTCCAAGCTGCCTGTAGACTAAATGTCCATATTTCTTAAGTTATAAGTTTCATAAGGAAAACTACAGTTTCCACTGTAGTTTTTCCAGTCCACAGGGAAGTCCAAATAATGGCTAAACTTATTGACAGTTAGCCAGATGGGATGATAAACTTAACTGTGTTTCCTCACAATGAAGTACATTGTAAGCAGAAGTCTCACCATAAGTACTATCAAGTTTTAGCTTTTTTAGCTCTCATTGCAATCTCGGATTCCTCTCTGAATCCTTCTCATATCTACTTTTAGCACCTGAGCACTACCGACCAACTTTTGAGAAAAAATCAGAGGAACGCAGACTGCAAGCAATATTATTATTTCTTCCCATTGAATGTAGTGATGAAATCTTCCGTCGATTCAACATAGTAGAGTTCAGCTCTTGTGGCTTCTTTGGTGAGCACACCAGCAGCTACAGATGTCAGAGCTTTCAATATTCATTATGCTTGCTTTTCTTTGGTGCCTTTTCTACTGCACAATGTTGTTGCAAGTTTGTCTGTGGGTTTTGACCGCAGTGGTATTTGTTTGCTGGCATGTGAAGTGGTCTTTAGATAAAACATAGCTTTACTTTCACAGTATGGAAGAGACACAGAGTTCTGCTTTGACTGCCTTTTTGTGTTTTACTGGCCTGCCATTGACCTGCTTATTCTGTTGGCTACAATACAGGTAGCAAATGCCTAAAGCAACTTCCCTTATGTACAGTCATTCAATGTATTTAATTAACTCTTCCATCCACTGACTTGGTCCTAGGTTGTACTGTTACAGGTGAGATGATAAGAATCAGGGCTGAAAAATTTCCAGCCATCCAGGAACATGAGCCTGAAGATCAAAACCAAATGATGCAGATTTCAGATGACTAAGTAGGAAACAAATATACCAGTCTGCAAAGATGAATGAACGAGTTTAGGCTGCTACTAAGAAAGAAATCCCTTCTTAGTGATAACTATTAGTGTCTCAACTACAGTTTTGTATAATAAAAGCGACCTCCTTGGCTCTAGGTTCTCTGTAAAAAGATCACACAGCTTGCAGCATTCTGTTCTCTAAAGCATCTGCTTTCAAGCTCAGTCATCATTTATTGTAATAGTGAAGGGAAGATGAGTGTACAAATCTTTGCGCAGAGGAAGCAAAGAGATGAGTAGCTGCTGTAGCATCATGTTGGAAATTTCTCCTTAGCAAATATTCTGAAATAGTAAGATTTTTATTGTGAGCATTGATAATTTGAGTCATCACGGTCTTATTGAAGTCTACTGTTTCTTTCTTCAATAGAGTGGAAAAATTTTAGGAAATAGCCAAAAATTTCAGTATTAGTGGTACTCACAATCCTTGTCCAGCTACAAACATACCACAATATCCTGTTGTAATCAGAGACATTTCCAGACAGAATTCCAGCCCTTAGTTTTACTTGACTATATATAGCTATCCATAGACTATGTACAACTCTGTGTTCAAGATGACTTGTAAACTTGGAAGTGTCAGTAACCTAACAACAGAGTGGATCAGGCGTTCTGCAGTCTTCTGTCTTTTGCAGAAGATTCAGAACTGCAGAATGTTTTAAATGAGTCCACCAAGGGATCTTTCTGAGTTCTTAGGGCATCTTAAGAGGAAGAGCCTAACACCTTGAGTTCTTCTGGCTGCCAGAATGCAAACAGCATCTCAGTATGCTCAGGAAGAAGATCTGTCTTATATCTTATCTTATATATCTTCCTATATACATAGGGAAGGAAGGATAAATGCTAAGATGTCATGAGCAGAACTCATTATTTTCTAATATATACCTTCCTGGCAGTATTGCTCACCGTCCTCTCTGTAGAATTCGTAATTTGGTGAGATCACTTAGTTTAGTTGGGCCACTGCAGCTCCAAACCCAAGTTCAGGGTTTTCTTAAAAGCAAGGAGGTGAGTGTGAGCTGAAATGTGCAAAAGCATCTGTAATTGTGCTGTTACACATTACACAGTGTCTCTCAAACAGCAGAGTTAACAGGCCTTGGTTTCTTGCTTATTTGTATTCTCCTGCTTGCTTGTATCACACTAATCCCAACTCTTAACTCTTCCATTGCCCATCAGGCTTTTCAGTTTCTGCTCTCTCCCCGCCAGCTTCCCTTCTACAAGGGCAAGTATGTCAGCGTTGGCTCTGACCAACATATCTGCTGATTATTCTGCTTGGCTTGCGGAGCTGGCTGCATAGAAAAGAGCTCAAGTTAACGCGAAGCTAAGTGGGATGCACTAATTAGTGCCTTACCTCCCTCTGACTTCTCATTAGTCAGAAAAATTCATAAACCATGTGGAAACTTGCCTGCAAGATCATTGCTCCTGTTCTGAATTTCACTGATAATTCATATTGGTCTTAAAAAATAAGGGATAAAGCTAACATACCCACAGAGGCTTAGTTTCTTAACTAACTGAACCAAATTTAAAAAACGTTTCTACCCAGAGCCAGATGTGTCCAGCCAAAACCGAAGCCCTCTAAATAGCAAGGAGCAATTCTGGTTGTGAAACATTGATTGAGCAATGTGTTAGCTTAACAGCCAACTTTTTTTCCCTGTATCTTTGTCTAAAGGGAGATTTCTGGAAGGGCAAGTGTGCTGGGCATAGTATTTTTCCATGTCTTCATAGCAAATTCTAGGAATACAACATTGTCTTCTTTCCCACCCCTTTTTTGTTTGACTTTTCAGGGGGGTTGTTTTCATTTTAAGGAATTAATATTTCACTGACTTATACAATGTTAAACTCTATTACATTGTTCTCACTAATTAGGGCTTTTAGTAAAAAACCCTCCAGCTTCACGACAGACCAGACTAAAGATCGTTCGTTAAAACAGAGGTTTTCTTAACAGAAGATGCTGGGCAGCCGATATGACAGTTATCTCAAAGCTTATGGCCTTGGTCAGCAATTCCTTCAGTCAGGTTGCCTCTTTCACTTGCCTTAGGTTAACAGGGATCATGCAATTTCTTTCATGCAGGCTTCTTTCAGCACAGTTAAGTCTTTAATCTTGGTTTAGAAGGATCAGCATTTTTATCCAAGTATGTACCAAGTATTATAGGTAAAGAAGCAATCTGAAAGTTTTGCTCCATTAGTAGGAAGAAATCATTGCAGTATAACTACTGAAGCCTAGTGATGCAAAAGAAGAACTTATTATTTCACTTACCTCTTTGCTGTGTTTCAGGCTATGTCACTTTGCTACAAGCTGTTTAACATCAGACTTTCAGTAGGCAGAACAACTGCTTATCATAGCAAAAAGAAGTCTCAGTCTACAAAAGTTTTATAATAAGTTCATGATGTCTTCACAAGTGGCAGACATAGGCATTCAAAGCATCACTAACAGTACTTTTGCAGCCTTAAAGAACAACTTTTGGCAGAGCACTTTTACCAGGAAGGTGGATGAAGTCTTATATATAAAGAGACAGTTCAAGTTACAACATTGAAAAGGCTAGCTGACTTAAAGAAAGTCACAAATTTAATACAGCAAATTTCATCACTAAATAAGACTAGTCTAACAGTTAGTGAGATGCAACACTAGAGATTCAGTAAGTCACTAGTAAATGTAACAAATATAATAATAGAGGCAGCTTTGCTAGATACCAACATGTTATAAACCTGTAGCTGAACAGTCAGTGAACCAACCTTCATGAAGGTCAAAATCACCTAAAAATCTGTCCTGCTTCCATGGTCGAATTTACCAGTACGGATAGTTTTACTGTCAAACATGGCTAATTTTAGAAAGTAGTAGAAAATGGAAAGGCTTATAAAGTGATCCATGCTATTACACTAGTTCATGCATATATAGAACACCCCTAATTCTAAAAAAGAAAAAAGTTTTCAGGGTTTTGTTTTGTTTTTCTAAACAGCAGGAAGGAAACCATGAAGTAAGATATTGTCTGGAAACAGAGCGTTTGGCCTTGTACCCCACCCTTGGAAATAATTATGTGAAGCCTTTAGTCAAGCATCCTAGCAGAATTTAAGATTAGTTTCTTACTGGAAAGGTGTTTTGGTCGTTTGTTTTGGTTCCGTGCTTGAAGAAGGAAGGCCACTACTCACGCATACATACACTCGCTGACACACATCACTTTTGTTCTTCTGTATGCCAAGTAACTGGAAAACTGTGATAAATGTATAATCTTGGCTTTCCACACCAAGATTAAAACAGTTTTATTTCCTAGACAGATGTGCTACTTTTAAGCTGAAAAAAAAAAATCAGACGTGTTTGTGTGTGTGTGTGTGTGTGTTACACATTTACATATGGCAAGAATTCTGTCTGCTTTGGATGGTTACGGACAAGAGCAGATCGTTTTTCTCTGCAGTATTCCCTTGTTAGAAATTGATTTTTTACATAATATGTTTAATAACTGCAGAGAAAAGGACAATATCTGTACTTTTATACACAGATTTGATGGCAGAAAAGCCTCATACACAGCATATTCCTTCCGATCAAGATGCAGAATCCATCAAATAAGTTCAAGGTTAAAAACGGTTAGATAATTCCTAGTCATTAAACAGTACTAAATTTAAGTGAAGAAAAAGATAGATTTCATTTTCAAATAATGTTTATTTATTAGATCAGGAAAGAAATTCCTTCACCTTTGCAGGAGATTCATTACAGATTAATGTTCCATAAAGCTTCTGATCCCTCATAGTGCCTCTGAAATGTTATTCTCATTTATATCATCTTGTTTGCATCTTATGACTTATTTATCAATATTCCTTGCATAAAAATTTAAGGTGATTCTCAATATTGTCCAATAGGACATGCATCTGATTTCTCTCTGTGTTTTCTTAAGTCATTCTTGTGAAAAGGTATACCTCATTCAACTCTTCCTCCACAGGTTTTAAACTGAGAAAGAAACAAAAAGGAAGGGTCACTGGTTGAGAGAAGAAGTAGGAGAACACTTAAAAGAATAGGAAATCTCCAGTAATGTTATAGATGCATAGAGGAAATTTTATAGTAAATAAAACACAATAAAAGC